>NC_086353.1:11294069-11466569 GCF_036324505.1 Eleginops maclovinus
CACACAAAAACTGACCATTTTAATACATTTCGTACTAGACAGAAAAAACATTAAAACTCAACATTTACATTTCAACGCCCAAGCCTGCGTACCTTTGATTAATTCAAATACAATTGTGTTAATCAAGGCATGCTCCTGTTATTAAATCAAAGTCTTAAACCAATAAATAATGTAACACAAGGCCTAGCATCCAGGTGTAGAGGATAGAGCCACACTATAATGAACATCAGGTACTTACTGGGTTTAACTGACCTGTCATGCCAGCTGAGTGCGTTTTAAGGCTGATATGGATGGGCTACAGACAACAAAAACAAATACAGAGCAGTAAGTGATATGTGCAGAGGGAGAAATAGTGCCACACTGAACACCTAGAGAAACGGCTCGTCATCGTGTCTTTGGGTTAATGTGTGCCTTCTAGATGTGTGCAGGAATAATGAAACTCCACCAAGGGATGACTTCTGATGATCATGAAAACCATTAAGAATAGAAAGGATGGGTAAAACAAAAAACACCCAGCAATACAAACCAGCGCTGCCGTATATACCAATCTAGCGTACGCTGCTTTTCGCTTAACCATCTCGAAATACATAGTAACGTCTCCGTTAGACATGGTGAGGGTCCCCTTGTGACCTCTGTCCCTACTTGCTCTATCCGTTTATTTTAACGTCATCTTTTTCTTTTCTCTGGTAGGAATGGACGCACAAGCAATTCAGGATAGTGCTGCTGTAAAGCAATACTAAACACAAACTAGGTTTTTATTTTATTTTCATTTTTTTAAACTGAGCTTCACAAAATTGGAATTTACCACAGAGCTGCTCCATTGCTGGGTTTGTTGTTTTGCTTGCCCCCTGTAGTGCATTATGGGACATGACTGAGCTAACCCAAAAAAAAAAAAACTAACATTAAAGCACTCATGCAGGTTTGAGAACTGATAAAAAAAAGGTTAATGAGTCAGGAATTCAATTTAGTTTCTCTTTTACCTGTGTAAATGTACTATATGAACAATATTTAATCTGCAGTTATTTCCATCATTATCATGAGGTAACATGCAGTATTTGGAACCAGAAGTTGGCCAACATCTTTGGGCTGGTTGCACACAAGCTTTGGGTAAAAGGAGTTTTTATTCTGTTTCTGAACGAACAATGCGTATTTAAAATGTCCAGTCTTATTGAGACGAGGTCAGGCGGATTCCTCAAAAAAATTGATGATGGCAAACTTGGTTTTTAAATACCTGATGAAAACCTGTAGTCAAACAGAGCCATAAGGGAAGAACACCAGTACAAACCTTCATCACTCACCTCCACGCACGTCAGGACAAACCAGCATTGGATTTCAAGATGTATTTTATTACAACAGATTCATAAAACATTACAAAGGATGCATACAGGTACCCCTTTGACCAGAAAATATTAAAAACAAACCTGAAATAAGGATAAAGCTAGAGACTGATGAGTCATGAGTTTATAACACTACTGAGCTGGAATCATCTTCATCACTGAGACCCTCACCAACCAAGGTTGGGGACGCAAGTCCAACAGCACCTAAGCGTGCTGTGAGGGCCTCAATCAAGCTATCGAAAAAAACAAAACAAATAATAATCAAATGTTTACAAGAGAAACTTGCCTTTGTAAGGGGTTGGTACGTTCATGTAACTCCAGCAGCTTCAAAAGAAATATGAATCATTTAACACTTCACCTCTATAAACCTGAGTGAAACCTATGGGGGAAAGAATATATCCTCACATGTAATCAAAAGACAACATAACTTTCAGGAAGTTGAGTGGTGTTTGGCTGTCTCCAATAAAGATGTTACATTAAATGTCCATTAGTTCTAATAAACAACGCTTGTCTTCACCACCACTGGTCTTAATGCTCTTTGCTTGCAGCTAGGTTTCAAAAAGCACAAGGATGAGAGAAAGGTGTGAACCTCAAACCTAATGCGCCGGCTGCTTTGCTGCTTCAGTAGCGTCCTGCCGGAGACATGACGGGCGGCCTCATGCCCATGGGAGGGCCTCCCTGGTAAGAAGGCACCATAGGAGGACCCTGCCCATAAGGAGGCATCCCCCCAGGCATGTAGCTGGGCATGCCCTGAGGAGGGGCACCATACTGACCTGCAGGGAAGCACAGGGAGAGCACAATGCATCACTGCGGCATTTCAAAGGTTCAGCCATTCATGTCAATAAAATACCGCAGCCTATTTACATTAATCCCAGAGCAAACGTTTCTATTTCAAGCAAAGCAACAGTTTTAAATTTAACTAAAGCTCTTCATATCTCAAACATATACAGGGAGGGGTGACCAGAGAGTGATTAGGTGGTCGCAGAAGACCCGAGCTAGTGCCCAGTATGGACCATTTGCTGATTAAATGTCTCTTTTTCCCCACACTTCCTGTCTCCCTCTCCACAATTACGATCAAATAATGGCATTTAATTGTCTTTGAAATATTTATTTATTTAGGTTTTTAAGAACTACTTATTTAAAAAGGAAAGAAGTGGTGAAAAAAAGGCTCCAGTGCAACTGTGGACCAGGGCAGCAATAATTGACAACATAATAAATGGTTGCGATAATAATAATAATATAAAAACTCAAAAGGTTTGTAATGTGATGGGTATTTCTGACATCGATTTCAAAACAACCATTCCCTTACCATGCATGGGATGCCTCATGCCGGGCTGCTGTGGTGGCATTCCTTGCTGTGGGGGCATTATCCCGCCCACAGACACCACCGGGGGAGCAGCCACATGGGCCTGACCCTGCCGGGCCGTGAGACGCTGGTAACGAGGCAACTGTGCCTTCATCTCTTCCTGTTGGCGGGGACAACACACAGAGCAAACACTCAGACTACAGAAACACTGTTTGGCCCCTCACAGTACAAAGTTAAACACTCACACAAAAATGATGAGGAGGGGCAATGTTGGCGTGGCCTGATTTAAAACTGACCATTTTTAAGTTCAGAAGCATCTTCTATAAAGTTACTAAGTCAAAGTAAGAATGAACAATCTTAACCCCTGGCAGATTTCCCCTTAATATCCTACTTCCTGATTGTTATGTTATTGACATTCACAACACGACTGATGGTTAATACTGAGCCAACCCATTAATCAATATACGTACTATATTATATATATCATTCATTACTTACTGTGAAAAGGGCAAAATAGAAAGCTCAAGCGACTTACCAGTGAGATATCCTCATCAGGATGGATCAACTTACTAGTTGCACTCGTGGTGGTGAGGGTGGCGGGCTTGGTGGCCACTGTGGCCGGGGGTTTGGCCACAGTGCCGCTAGAGGGATTAGAAGAAGAAGTGGAAGAGGAAGAGGAGACAGAGGGCTGGGTGTAGGCAGGGAATGTTGCTTTGGGAAGGTCAGAGGAGGCGGCGGTACTGTGAGGGTTTGAAGCTGGAACTCCTGAAGTGCTCTGCTGGGCCTGTGCAAAGACACAACGCAGGTCACTGATGGGTGGTCCCAACTTCCCATGACACACAAACTTTCAAATACAAGTCCTTAATGCACTATAACTGTCAAAATCATTACGTTATAGATTACTAGAAACATATAAAGCCCAACAATCAATTTTAGAAAGATTGCCTTTTAAATTCCATTAATTTTTTTACATTTTGTCATTCTAGTGATGTAGTATTTGGGTTTCACTTTAAAATGTAAAATATCTTCCCAATGAATCATTTGACTTTGTTTTTGAGGATCACAACAATTGCCCGATAAAGTTACACCGTTTAGTTCCAACAATCATTGGAAGAGAAACTCATTCTGACCAATGGATAGACCTTTAGAGTTCAAATTGTGGGGAAACACTGGCAGTGTGTGATGCACCGCTGCAGCGTACAAAAAGCATCGAGAGTTAGAATGGCAGAATGCATGCTTCAGAGGGTCTGGGTTGGGAATGATGTATGATAATATAAATGTAAATCGATTGTTATGCCTCATTCTGCATTATTTAAAAAGACACATGCACAGTAATGACGCTCACAAACTAAATAAATATGTCAGTTGTTGTCAGGGATAATGATCCTCTGACACCAACATCATAGCCAATGTTGATGCACGAGGCAAACACGGTTACGTTATTATCTTAGTTTAACGGACAGAGTAATTCCATAAGCAACATGCAGCTGCCACAGCCTGAGTCAGAGGCCTGTCTGTGAGCATACTTGTGGCGTGTTAGGAAAGGGAGGCTGGGAGGAGGCAGACTGAAGGTCTGCAGCTGGAGAAGTAACAGCTGCTGTGCTGCACACAGCACCCATCTGCAGCATGGTGGAAGAGATCACAGTATTGGCACATAACATGTCCACATACTATGCAAATGTAATTATGAGTACAAAATATAATACATAATAATGGCACTAATTTAAAAATTAAATGGGGGGGGGGGGGGGGATAGTGAAACTGCCGACTTCATACAAGAGGAACCAAGTGTTGCGAAATAAAATAACGTCGCTGAGTATCGTGTTCCTAAGAAAACAGAATTTAAACTTTAATAATGACAGAAACAAAACTAAACACACTGAAAAGTGTGTGCATGTTGCCCACCTGTGCTGCACTGGGGAACAGAGGTTTGGAGATGGTGGGCTGGGCCCCCGGTACCGCCGGTCGACTGGCCATCGCTCCGGCTGCGGCAACCTGGGCCATGTGGGGCATCCCCGGCCTTGGAGCCATGTGAGGTGGCATTCCTAAACATCAACAAGATAGCTCAATTAACCCTTCAGCCAGCAGTGCATTGAAAATCCCCAAAAGATAAATAAACAAGGAACGCACAGAAGGAACGATCACTTAAAAGACCGGTGTCTGTCGATAGAAACTGGCAGTGTGAAATCATTCACCTAACAATTCTTTTTTACATTTGCCTAACCCTCTCAAAATGTATGCAACAAGAATGTCACTATTTGCTATGACCATAATACAAAAATATTATTGGGTGATTGCTACAAAAAGGCATAAACATTATGACAAACTATAACTTAAAACAATTTATTTTTGGAATAGATTTTACATTTCTCTTCTAACCCCAATCTAAAATACAACCACAACTCACCGTGTGGCATACCAGGCATCCCTGGCATCATGGGAGGCATCATTCCACCCATTGGCATCATGCTGCAAAAGGGAATAGGATTATTTAGTGTTACTGTCATTACAATAGAATGGGATCCGACAATTACCAAAAAACAAAACAGAAGTATGAGCATATCATTAGGATTCAACTAAAGAAGCATGAATATGGAATAACGTTGTCAATGAAACATCTCTTACCCTGGTGGCATTCCGTGCATGGCATGGGGCATGCCGTGCATCATGGGAGGAACGCCCGGCATCATGGGAGGCATGCCTTTAACAATGAGGGAGAGGACATTTTCTGTTTACTATAAACTCAACACTCAGGCAGCTACACGTCTAGGAAACACAAGGATACATGTGCAGTAATCCCCATCTCTTTCCCTGCTGATTCATCTACATTTTTTAATAAATTGCAAGTCTAAACGTGTCACACTGTGGATGCGTCATACCAATAACACAGTATCAGGTATTAACTTTACATTGCAAACAGAAACCAGGACTTAAATAGCTTTATAAACAGCTTATTTAAATGCAGAGATTTGATGAACATGTAGTTATTTTTGATTGGTTTGGATCAAACTGACAAAATAAAAAAGGTTGTTCATTTTTGGGGGAAATTTCAGTTAGTGAAGATTCCCAACTTGTGCTTTTCACTAAGGGATCCTTGCCTTGATATCCTCCAGGGTGCATCCCAGGTACGCCAGCCACAGGAGGCATCCCAAGCTGGGCCATTGGAGCAGCGTAGCCTTGCTGGGGCTGGACAGCAGCAGCCTGCGGAGCTGACGGTCCTGCTTCATCATCATCATCGTCGTCCTCATCAGAGTCGTCCTGATTGTTCGACTTCTTCTTTTGACTCTCTAAAATGAAAAAGATACGGTTAACAAAGGAACCTAAGCTTTCACAAAAACACTTGAAAGCTGGTTTAAATGAAATTGCAGAGCATTTTAAAAACAAATGAGTTGTATCATACATGATAAAAGAAGGTATATTCCAAGATTAACCCTCAACTACCCATCATGGCTCTAACTACAAAAAGCATCTCCCTTAACCCTAAATCATTCCAAATACACAAAATCAATCCAAAATGTAAGTAAACAATACATTCGGAAATATAAGCTTTTATTCTAATAGGCATGGAAAGAACATACAAACCTTGTGATTTCTGTTCTAATGTCCGTCTTCTTTCCTGCATGTCTTTCTCTGGAATCCCCTCCATACCATAGATCTCCAGCTCAATGTCAACTCTTCCAGGAATTGCATTTGGTACACTGTCAATCGTCTCTTTGTGTACCTGAAACGCATGCAAAGTGAGCCAGTGCATATTCATTACTAGAGAGAACACCTATTGTCCACTGTATGATCATTTATAGCTTTATTTTGACTAAAACGTTACAAGAACTATGAAATAAACCAGAGTAAAAAGACAAAAAAGCTACCCACCTGCATGCAATGAATCGCCAAGCCTGGGCCTGTGTACAACTTCTTGTGGCAAATATGGCATTTAAAATGCTTTGCCTTCTGATGCTGGATGAGGATCTTCTCATCATCAAAGTCTCGATTACAGTACCTGGAGAAAGTAGTTAAGGAATGTGTCGGAAGAGGAAACATGAACAAATACAAAGCAGCATCCCAGTTAGTCAGAGAATCAAAAGCAAACCTTCAAAACAAACCTTTATGCTGCCTAAATAAGCTCCGAGGTGTAACGTGAGTCCTAACCCCCTTTCGTGGTGAATGACGAGTAGAAAAACTGCGCGATTACTCAACATCCCTGAAATAAAAAGGTTTCACTCTTAACTGCCCTGAACCTTGAATCACACCGTTTAACGTTAATGCTAACCCGCATCATCAATGCATGGCTAACATGTTAGCTAGCTAACCTCGGAGCGGAGGTAGCTAGCATTACTTTCCTTTCAGCAATCCAGTGAATTTAACGCAACTTCCTAACAGATACATGTAGTCGAAGCCGAGACCCATATTAAATAAACACTGGAAAAAAAGTAACCTTCAAAACGATTTGCAAGACTCCAAAGCCAAATGATTGGGCTAATGAGAGCTTACAAGCCGATAACACCTCCGAGAAGCTAGCTTATAGGCCTTCCTTTTGTCAAGCTAACGATTAGCTTCTGGTATTTCTACGTTGCTATGTTGTCATTCAGTCAAAAGGATACCAGCACCATGGCTTCATCTGCTTCTTCTTCTTTCGCCCCATTGTAAATGGATAATGAAAACGATGTCTTACAACGTGAAATAGTAGTCTTATTATCTGTTTGACAACAGCATGCTGTAGTCCCGTAACAACGCCGAAAATGGCGCTTTGATGGAGGAAGTTGTAGTGGCGAAAATATACGTCAGGTCAAAGACACGCCCCTAGTTCAGTAGAGGGGATGTAATGTTGTGATGACTGAAAACATGCCCTTGGTATGGATATGTTGACCATAGTTCAGCAGGGAAATGTTGGTACTTGAGCAGCCCAACATTGAAGATAAGATATACAAATGTATGTTTAATTCAAGGAAACGCAAGGCAAGTTTATGCATATAGCACCTTTCAACGCAAGGCAACTTAAAGTGCTTTACAAAAATGACAATCATCCAAAAGCAAAGAGAACAACATATTCAGTATAATTCAGTATGAATTAATGACAAGAATGTATTCAAGTAGGGTCAAAATACAGAAGTCTGACAGAAGTTGCTCAGATAAATGTTTAAAATGTTGTACAGAGAGAGTCACTCCCTCATACATGCCTTCTGGAATTGTTGCACAATTAAAGTGTGGGGGTTTGGGGATGCAATAATTTTCATCAACTTTGTTGTTCTTTTATGAAGCATTTATTAATAGTGTTTAATTTTTACTCTGTCTGTATTTCAATTTTATTCAATTATAGTGACATTTTGTGTCATATTCAAATGTTGAATGTAGTGTATTCAAACCCCAACTCATTTAGTAAAAATTAATGATACAAAATCTAATTTGTGAAGTTGAGTGACCAACTTAAACAGAGACATCAGAGTATGTTGGGGCTTTTTCAAAACTTTAAGTCATATACAGTGGTATGCAAAAGTTTGGGCACCCCTCTGAGATTTCATGACAATTTTCTTTTCCTTTATAATAGAAGATCACAGCAACAACATTTGTTTTCCTACAAAGATGTAGACGTTTTAGTGTTTTCCAGACCAAAATTCTTAGGGTAGCATTACATAGTTTTATTATAATAAAATAAAATGCAAAAAATGGGATGTGCAAAAGTTTGGGCACCCTTATAAATAGCATTCATTTCAACACCTGTACGGATTTATAGCTGACAGGTTGCTGCACAAAATTGCTTTGATTAGCTCATTAGACCTTCAATTACAAAGACAGGTGGAACCAATCATGAAAAAGGCTATTTAACATAGGTAATAGCTGGCTGTGCCTGGCCTAGGTTCTTTCTTAGGGAGTGGCAAGATGGGGACCTCAAAACAACTCTCCACTGACCTGAAAGCTAAGATAATCCAACATTATAAATTAGGAGAAGGGTACAAAAAATTATCTGACAGGTTTAAACTGTCTGTCTCCACAGTCAGAAACGTAGTTGTGAAATGGAAGGCCACAGGAACAGTCCGTGTGAAGGAAAGATGTGGTAGGCCGACAAAAATAGGGGAAAGGCACAGGCGAAGGATGGTGAAAATGGTCACAGAGAAGCCACAGACCACCTCCAGAGAACTACAACAACATCTGGCTGCTGATGGTGTAGTTGTTCACCGTTCCACAATCCAGCGTACTTTGCACCAGGAAGAGCTCATTGGAAGGGTGATGTGCAAAAAGCCTTTCCTGAGTGTTAATCACAAGAAGAGTCGCATGAGGTATGCAAAAGCACATCTGGACAAGCCAGAAGCATTTTGGAACAAAATACTGTGGTCAGATGAGACCAAGATTGAGTTATTTGGTCATAACATGAACAGGTATGCATGGCGAAAAAAACACACTGCATTCAATGAAAAGAACTTGTTGCCCACTGTAAAATTTGGTGGAGGATCTATCATGTTATGGGGCTGTGTGGCTAGCACAGGTACTGGAAAACTTGTTAAAGTTGAGGGCCACATGAATTCCTTACAGTACCAGGAGATTCTTGACAAGAATGTTCTAGAGTCAGTCACAAAGTTGAAGCTACGCCGGGGTTGGATTTTTCAGCAGGACAATGATCCTAAGCACCGATCAAAATCCACCAAGGAATTCATGCAGAAGCACAGGTACAATGTTCTGGAATGGCCATCCCAGTCCCCAGACCTTAACATCATTGAAAATGTATGGATTTATTTGAAGAAGGCTGTCCATGCACGGAGGCCAAGAAACCTGACTGAACTGGAGACGTTTTGTGTGGAAGAATGGGCCAAAATACCACCTGCCAGGCTTAAGGGACTTGTCTGTGGCTACAGGAGGCGTCTACAGGCCGTTATTGCAGCAAAAGGAGGCAATACTAAATATTAATGGAATTATTTCTTAGGGGTGCCCAAATTTATGCACATGCCTATTTTTGTTTGAATGCACATAAACATGTTTCTGTTTGACCAATAAAAGTTATTTCACTACTGAGATGTTTCTGTTACCATAAGGTATAACATATGTTAAAATGAAGTTGCTGCTTCAAAAGCTCAGCAAGTGACAAACTGATGCAGTGGTTTTCCTAAGGGGTGCCCAAACTTTTGCATACCACTGTAACTGTGGCAGCCCATACAAGAAAACATTATACACCAATAATGAAAATATTTGCATAAATGTAGTTGATATGTGATCACATTTAGCAGAAGTCATAGTCCCCCACAGTCAGGAAGGCAGACTAAACATCGCAGAGGAGCACTTCCTTGTTGATAAAAAAACATGGTAACTATTGTTTAAATAAAACAAGTGATGTTGTAGTTGGTAAAGTTAGGCCCATTTTCTTGACATGCTGCTTGGAAGCTTAACCTAAAATAGTACTATCATGTATAGTGTATTGACTGAATATACAAAGGTATTACTATTAAAACAGAAGGTTGCAAAATCTGAGTCTGCAGTGGGCCAGAAAAAGTGAACAAGTGTTGCTTTTTGGGGGTAGATGTTCTAAATTCAATTATGTACCCCTATATATTAAATATTGAATATGGAGAGAATGAATGACAATACATTCTACTTACATGCACAGCATACAATTGCAACTTGTAATTCTGTCAGCGTCCACTTGATGGAGACAGCGGTGCAGATATAGAAACTGGGTGTAGCTTTTTTCACAATTTCTTCCATTCCAATTAAGGGATATCCTAATGCCACATCATTCACTACTTTTTAAGACAAATAGTTTTCTATCAGCCATTCAACACTAACATTGTCCCAAAGCAAAATAGAGTATAGGTTATTTTCAGTCAGCCCAACTTGACTAAAATTCATGAGAGACACTTTTCTGAACATACTTTTACTTCATCCATGGTTATAACCGCAACTGTAATTGGACTAATAATATCTAAAAACCAAAACCTTTAAGATGAAGGTCCCTGTAATTCAGTCTTGTATGAGGGTCTGTGACCTAATGTGTATCAATTTAAGGAATCTTACAGGAATAAGCATGAGAATCACTGATCTGTGCAAACTGTTGAACTGTACCCTGCTTCTTGCCTGTAACTTAAAAGATGTGAAATGAAAACTTGGCCAAATTGTAAATGCTGCTCTCAGCGCCTTTAAGTTGGAAGCTTTTTGCTTTGTTTATGTTTGGTCCGTATTTATGTATATAATGTGAACATTTAATAAAAATCTAAATGACAAAAAATTGCTCCTTTCAGCAAGCAACATACATGCAAGTGACAATTCACACAGATTCCCCTTCAGCTTGATTTGCTCTGTCTTTCTCACCAAGGTGAATGATTACTTCTGGAATTGGAGATTTATGAAGGGGAAACACAACTGAGGCGGCTTTCCTTGGCTGCCTAATGAATTTTTCATTGTGTGTGTTCAAAAATGCTACTCTCCATATGGTTGTAGTGGCTAGACAGAGAAGACGTTCAGTGACAGCTTAAGGAGTCTCTTCTCTGAATGAATTATGGCATATTCTTGTATGCTCGCACCTTTCATTGATCACTTTGACGTCTGCTTTTTTCCACACAGGGTCTTATCCCCGCTTTCCAATCTGTGGTCCTGAGCTGTCTTTAAACACTTGGAAATAAAAATTGAGGTGAATCTGGTTTCAAGAACACTTTTCTCTGCACAATGGGGGTGATTCATTTCCTGAAAATATCGACTAAACATGTTATGTGTGTATGCGTGCATTTGTGATATAAATAAAAGCAAAGAAATATATTTTTTGTTTCTGTATAAAACTGTTTAATGTACTCCAGTATGTACATATCAAATCTACAAAATATGAACAATGTTAAAATATTATCAGCTATTTACCCCCTCAATCATGTTTGTGTCATAGCCCTTATTATATACAACCCCATACTACCTTTAACACATTTTTAAATACGATAGCCTACATACAAGATATAGCTAACATATCACAATGCAGACCGACCAAACAATTTACACAAAATACCAATAATCACCAAGTAGATAAAAAAAAATCCACAGCAAATGCATGTTAAAATATTAATCTGTATATAATTACATTATAATAATGTTTGTGCGAAGCAGTTACGAGCGTAACATGAGGTTAAAGTACAGTACAGTTTGAGACTTACAGCTTAGGGCTGGGGTCGTTTTCTATCCCAGTTCAATCAATTAACAATTTGCGTTGTGACAGGAAGTAATGAGGGAGCATTGATTTACTTCTTTCCCCCAAAGCCTCCTGATATGAGGGAAACGACCCCAGCCCGGATGTAGTCGAGGTCAGGCATGTGTGCTCTTCTATGTTTGGTAATGAGAAAAAGACTAGATTTCTTCAAAATGGCCCAGTTGTCCACAGTGGTAAATGTTGCTTTAGCCTGATCCCATCTGCCGTGATTCACCTGCTCGCCATCAATAAATACATTGTTGCCACTTCATCACTATGTTTAACCAATCACAAACAATTACTGCAAATGCCCAGAGGGGACAAGAAAAGCACAAACATTTGACTTCCTTTTTGGGTTGCCCCAAGGTTTTCAGAACATATTAGATTAATATTGCTTACACAAAAACAATTATTTTCGGGGGATATGCTCTTTCCCTCCAGTGCTTGAAGCAGTGTCTTGGCATCGTATTTGAAAGCTTAAAAGTCTAAATGGCACTTCTGCTTCTTTTTTTTAATCTGTATGCACAACTGTCACACTCCTTGCACACAAAAAAGTCAAAAGACACACATTTAAGGTTTGAATAGTGTTGACACAAAAAAGAATCTGCTGGGCAAGTGTCAAATGACTGAGGCAACACTGAATAGTAACCCACACTTTTCTTCAAGGATAAATTCATAACTTTTGAAAGTTGCGGTAGCCTATGTACTCGTTGCTTTCCCTACATTTTTGGGGAGGTTTGGCTATCTTACTGTCTGTTTAACCTTAACCTCTCCTGCTTATAAGCTGCTTGAAATGATGACAAAACACAGACTAAGTCTACATTTTCTCATGACCTTATTCTTCATTTACTGATGATAAGGCTGCAGACAGAGTACAGGATTTTCAGAAACTCTTCTTTCTGAAAACAGTTTATACTGCAGGGTTTTACTGCTGTCGTAAAACACAAGAGGCGACTGTGCAGAAATACTTTCATCTGGCTGACGTCTCCATGAGAAGGCACCGTTGGATTGCGAAAGGTTAGGCAGAGGAGGTTTAGCAAGGTTTACAGGACTGTTCCTGTTTGTTCCTGTTGCGTTAGATCCGAGGCTTCTCATTTGTCATCATACTGTCTAAAAATGTCCCGCTGACTGTTACTTTTTAAACAAATGCAAAAAGAAAGATGTTGATAAAGAGCAGGCTGAGGTTAACTTGTATGGTAAGCGAAAACAATGGCAACATTTAACCAGTAAAGAACAGGTGGGCCAAAACTAACCGGCAACCATGGGTTACTGTATTTCAGGTGCATCGCTGCATCACAGAGTATCAGGGCTGGGGTGACTCATCAGGTGGCAAGGTATCTACCGATGGAGAAATAATAGGGATACAGTGTCAACTCTGCCTCTAATAATGAAGTCACGGTGGTGGAGGCAGTCGCACGTCAAGCAAGCTGTAGGCAAAGATGTTCCAGAAGACAGCGCAGAGCACAAACACGGTGTAGACGCAGAAGAAGATCCAAAACAGGGACTGCTCCTGGAGTCGCTGCTCATAGTTCTGCAGGACCACTACACCCAGCGTCAGCCCAACCATCACCCCTCCCAGGTGAGCTACGAAGCTGGGATTGGGGCATGGAGGAAAGGCCGGGGGGTAGAAGCGCAGCCACACTGCCCGACCAAACTCTACACTCACTGTGAGCAGACAGAGGGAGACAAGGAAAACACAATGTTAGCAAGGTGGGTTCTTAGTATTAACTATTGCACTTGTCAAAATGTAATAAAACAATGAGGAATTTATGGTTGCCTTTATTTTGTTAGCAACTACTATACTGGGCCAAAAAATACTTATTTTTACTAAAACGACTCAGGGAGGTTAACTTAAGAGTTTACTCGGTAGATGTGTCAAACACAAGTTGTTGAAATATATTAACATAAATAAATTAATTCATTTAATTCATCAGCTCACTCAGTGTTTTGGGTCTCTGTCACAGGTCACAATGTAGTAATTAGTCTGCTTGCTATTAAACAATATAAGTAAGTAAACATACCACTACTTTTTTCACCTCATTTTGTTTGTATTTGTATCTTGGAAAAGAGGAAAGAAAATACAAATATGATCTTGTCCACTTCACAGGCATGTATCCGAGGCAGTAAATAACTGAAATCCTACACTGCCGTGTTCAGTGGGACTTATTGAAACATCCTCAATATGCTGAAGCTGCAATGCCAGAAATGTTTATGTTGCTGTCTTTGGATTAAAATCACTTTTCTCTTATAAGGAAACTGCTGTGAGATTAATGGTGAAGGAATAGCTTGACAAACAGATTAAAAGGTGTTGGTTGAAAAATGATTCTTAAGTTGAGGTGAAAGGGCAGTGATTAGTTTTTATTCAGACTTACTGCAAACCAGAGCCATGGCCATCCGGAATAACTTAAACTGACACTTCATTCCCGACCAATTCTACAGAAAGAGAGAGAAAGAGAGAGTGAAGTCATTCAAAAGGTCATTTCAAGATCTGGTGATGAAGACAAAACAAAGTGTGAGAAGGTCAAGTCCTTCTCAGACAGAGGCACACATGCTGACATGAAAGGACATGAGATCTTGCCCTCTGTCTCAATTCACCTCAATTTGGAAAGCCGCGGAGACAGTCTGACCCCCAATCTGTTTTTGCCCTGTTAGATAATACGATTTCAGCAAAGAGGAGATAGGAAAACGGTAACAATGTGGTGGAGGGTTTAGCAGCTACAAAATAAGTACCATATTACACATAATGGATGTTCACCTGGGTGCGTTTTGCCTAACGTGTTTATATGACACATGATGGGTAGTTCTGACCACACAGAGCAGATGTAAGAGAGGGCAGTAGGATGTGATTTCTTCAAAAACTGATGGCCAAAGTGAGGTATGTATGGCATCTGTAGATAGAGCAGCACCTGCTGGGCCCCAAAACAGGCTGCTTTGATGCTCTGATGATGTGGCAAAGCTCTGTGTGACAGGGCGACTGAGTGATGTGATAACCATCCACACACACAAAACAAAACAGACACACACATATAAATTGCTTCTCATATTGTGTAATTATATGTTATGTTCTTCCCAGCGAAAGCATCTCACAGGATTGTACATAAGTAACAATCAAAAGCTTAATTCTTGAAAACCTACCATTACTACGTTGGCCAAATGTGCTGAGACCAAAGCGTACACTCCTCCAGATGAGCCGACCACCGGAGCCGTCATATCGGTGACAGACACTGCCAGAGACCCTGCAGTGGTGATGAAGGAACACGCTTTAGGATAATAAACAATAAAAAGCATACTTGTATCATCAACATCCTAAAAAAAAAGCAAGTCTGGGTAGGATTTTTGTAGGTTCACCAATATTACCGAGCAACAAGTAGCCTACTTATGTTATTCTTTGTTAAAATGAATATATTGATAAAGCATCTATGAAATGTTCAGAATTTTTGGGGTGGATCTGTATTCTCTGATGACGAATATGTCATATAATCAAAAGCTCCAGAACAGCATATTAGATCTTTGGGTGAGAATATTTAGTCAACTAAACTAGATTTGTTTTCACTGGCAGTCAGCTTTTTTGGTTCTATAATGCTATAGAATAATAAATGATGAAGTGCATTATCTCTATGTTTGAAACGTGCCTTGTGCTTCAATCTTTAGTCTGAGCTTTCACTTTTTGTCCTTATTTTTCCCTTAGAGGATCATACTGGCAATCACTTTGACTATGTGACCAACTTAAACTGTTTTTGTACACGCCATAACCCTTTTCCATAAAAAACATCCATTTTGAAAGGCATAAAGACAGTTTACTTCTCGCTATTCAATGCGGTTGTGTTTTGAATAGTTCTTCATGAAAAGAGGGTTGCTCACACTGTACCAGCACACACTTGGATTTATGTAAAAACAAATGCATTCAAACCAAGTGGGCTTCGGCAAACAAAAACATTCTCTCTTTAACACCTTGGTACCAATTCATCACATTCACAAAAAACCCAATCAAGCATTCAGGAGTTTAAATGTGGGGACATTCAGAGACAGAGTCACAAGAGGAAATGTGTTCTCACTGCAGTTTGAGTGTAAGAGTAAAGATAAAAGAACAGAGGAGAGGGATGTGTTTTGTTGGACGATTCATTTACACAAACACAAACTTTCTCATCGTCTCTCTTTGCTTTTTTTCTGTCCTTCTTCTTTATCTACTGTGCATACGCTCTTGATCATATTTTCCTTTCCATATCTCGACGGTTCTGACCTCTGTAGTTTATGAGACACAACAACCCACGGTCTTCCCACTCTATCGCTCTCTCTCAAATACAAATACAGTTGGTTTGCAAGACATTATGTATGCAAGTATACATACATAATGTGGTACCACTGTCAATTTCCATTTCTTTTTAGTCTTGAAGCAACCGTATGGATAAAGATAACACTGCTTGCTGGTTTTTAAACAAGCTAATGAAGTAAGTTATATTATATTGAGAGATTGATCCACATTTTGACAAAGGTTTTTCTGTCTCTGTCTCTGTCGTCTCCAACAATGTTTTTAGTTGTGAAAGTGAGTTTTCATGTTTTATCAGTAAGTTTCGGGTGTGACCCTAATATCTCATCATATTAAAATAACAATAAAAGGTTGAATGAAAAGATTAGGCATTAAACTACACTATAAAGCGGGCATTTCTTTGCAACTGTTCCTAGATGAGGAATGGGGATACACAGCAGACAGTCCAGAGGGAATTAAATGAAGTTGGAGCGAAAACTGATCCTGGGGTTCACAAAAGCACAAAAGTTCATAAAGGCATTTCCACATCGACTGAGTGCAAATTGTATAAACCCTGATAAAAATGAATCTATTTCATCTTTACATGTGTCCTAATAATAATAATAATATTAGGTTGGCCATCTCAAGGATATATTGAGTGTATTACAACTGTTCCTGATCAATCAAATTAGCTTGATTATCCACACAATGTAGAGAACCTTTCAGCACAGGTGATTATTGTGCTGTTTCTGATATGTGACATGTGAAAGAAAAGGACTTTTCAAAAGCAGGTTACATTTAGCCCCCAAATAAGAGTTTCTTCTTTCGTCTAATATGTCTAATATGTGTCCCTGTCAGGTTAATGAACCCAAATGGCAGCAAAGCAAGGTGATATTATACCAGCCTTTGACTCGCTCAATTAACACTGCAGGTGAATCTAAGTAAGTGAGTACACCCAGAAACACCCACAAACGTTCCTCTCTTTACCAGGAAAAAATTAAGCATGCAAGGGATTGAATCCTTTCCCTTCTACATCAAATCGATTCTCAAAGTAAATACCAAAAGATTTTTCTATAAGAACAGAGACTTGTTTGTAGTATAAAGTGTAAATGTATCCACCCCAAAAGTGAGACCTGCTCCATAAATGAGAGTTTATTGAAAATCAGGCCAGTAGTTTTTCCCTAATCCTGTTTACCGAAAAAAAAAAAAAAAAAAAACACCTCCATGGTGCCGGTAAAGAAACACAAATTTGAATTATGACCCCCATAAATACATTTGAGCTGTAATATGCACAGAGGATATCACTCCCTAGGTTACACCCTTTGTTAAGCCCTCTACATTTCTTCCTTCCTCCTCTTACACCCACGCCCTCAAACACCTGGTTCAGGACACCTCCACCTCTGTAGTTTAGGAAGTGTATCTTGGCAGGATGACCTCCATCCCTCTAATTAACTTGGCTTGATATCATTATTTTAGTTTTGGTTGCATGTGCAAACAAACACACACCACAGACAAGGACACAGTCTCTCATTGTTCCCCAGCACGCCCCAGGAGGCCTGCAGTGTTTTAGAGTCGAGAAGCGGCATCTCATTTATATTGGCTGTTCATCCTAACTGCAGGGACAGAAATGGTAGCATGATGGGTGATAATAATACACATCAGCACTCATAATGATAAAGGTCAACAGTTTGGTTGCATGTTGATTTGACTGAATCTACAAAGTCATACGATGAGATGAGTCTGAGATTTGTTGACTGACTTTGACTGTCTCTATGGTTTACTTTTCTTGTCTACATGTCTGTTTTGTCCCTCATTTCCCTAATCCTCTGATGAAACACTTGCTGCTGCTCCCGTCTTCTGCTCTTTGTAAAGGCAGATCTGTGTCTACATATTTGTACGTTGTTCAAATTCAGTTATTTTGTGTTTACATGCAAGTCCATTGTTTCCATTATACTGTCAGAGTTTGTGTTGGCCCCAGAGGGCCATCGACCCCTCTCTGAGTCATTACTTGATCTCTGAACTCTGTTTTGACCTCTGTGTGTGCCAGCTGACCCGCCCTCTGTTCACTATTGCTTGTTGTGCTTCCTGCACAACCTGGAGGTATCAAGTAAACAGTATATTAACAGCTGATAACTGTATCCTTTTCTAGAATTCTTCTGCTTCTACAATAAAAAAGTAAGACACAACATCCTCAAACATCACCACTAAACGCAACCAGAGCGTGCCTCCCCCTTTCTGCGGGTGGTCGATATCTAATTAAAACAGGAGACACATGTGTGTGTTTGTGTGTGTGTGTGTGTGTGTGTGTGTGTGTGTGTGTGTGTGTGTGTGTGTGTGTGTGTGTGTGTGTGTGTGTGTGTGTGTGTGTGTGTGTGTGTGTGTGTGTGTGTGTGATTCATGCAGAGTTTCCTCATCTTTTCAAAGGGAGGTTAATACCACAGGCCACCACAGCTGGTATCCCCAGGGTGCTAGTCACTGACCCCACACACACACACACACACACACACACACACACACACACACACACACACACACACACACACACACACACACACACACACACACACACACACACACACACACACACACACACACACACACACGCACGTATGGACACTCAGACATGGAGACAGAGAAATGAAATCTCACTATTAGCAAATAATATTCCACAATCCTCTCTCCTTTCCCCTGATATCAGCAAAACTCAAACACACACATCACCTATTCACTGCCACAAGGCATCAGGTTTTCCGTGAAAACACAGATTTTCAAAATGTATTCCCACTCCAGTAACCTCATGACTATTGTTTTGTACTTCTTCAGTAAAGAAATCTGAGTTTGCATACTTACTGTCTAAGCTGAACAAGGCTCAACACTGATATTTCCCCAGTGCCTGGGGTTGATAGGGAAGTAGGACAGAAGAAGTGACATTTCTCTGTGTGTCTGCTTCTCTTTCACATGTGCAGTTGCCTGCTATGTTTCTCCTAAATCTATCCCACTTTCACTTCTCTCCCATCCCCATGTTTCTCATATCCTGGTCCCCCTCTCCAAACCCTCTCAGGCTTATTAACACTTATGAATCCATCTCCCCTCCTCCATCTCTTCTCCCTCTATTTCACACTGACCCTGCTATTTCATTAATAATAATAATAATAATAATACATTTTATTTGTAAGCGCTTTTCAATCACTCAAAGACACTTTACAGATGAAAAATAAGTAATTAAAATACATTTAAAAACACAGAAACACAAGAAAACGCAGAGAAGTAGATACATTGTAAATAGAACAGCACAATACAACAGTCAGACAGAACAAAAACAGAATTAGGAAAAGTGGTGGTTAAGAATTATAGGCAGAGTGGAACAGGTGTGTTTTGAGTAGTGATTTGAAAAGTGTGAGGTCATTGCAGTCACGGATGTGGTTGGGGAGGGAATTCCAGAGGGTAGGGGCAGCAACGGAGAAGGCTCTGTCTCCCCAGGTTCTGTGCTTGGTTTTAGGGACAGTGAGGAGGTTGGCATCAGAGGAGCGGAGGTGACGGGGAGGGGTGTAGTGGTGGAGCAGGTCAGTGAGGTAGGAGGGGGCCTGGTTGTGGAGGGCTTTGTGGGTGAGAAGGAGGAGTTTGAATTGAATACGCTGAGGGACGGGGAGCCAGTGGAGGTTCTGGAGGACAGGGGTGATATGATCGCGTGAACGGGTGTGGGTGAGAAGACGGGCGGCGGAGTTTTGAATGTATTGGAGTTTATGGAGGAGTTTGGAGGTTGTACCATAGAAAATGCTGTTGCAGTAGTCGAGGCGGGATGTAATGAAGGCGTGGATCAGGGTTTCGGCGGCAGTGAAAGATAGTGACGGGCGGAGGCGGGAGATGTTTTTGAGGTGAAAGAAGGCTGTTTTGGTGACTTGTTTGATGTGATGGTTGAAGCTGAGGTTATTGTCGAAGATGATACCAAGGTTGCGGCAGAGGGGGGAGGGGGACAGTGTGGAGTTGTTGACAGTGAGGTGGAAATCTTGAGCTGTTTGGGTGAGGGAATTTGGACCAATGAGGATCATATCAGATTTGTCGTAGTTTAGTTGTAAAAAGTTTTCTTGCATCCAGGTTTTAATTTCCGAAAGGCAGTTTGACAGGATGGAGTGGGTTACAGGGGTGATGGATTTTGTTGAAATGTATAGTTGGATGTCGTCAGCGTAGCAGTGGAAATGGATACCGTGTGTGTGCTTGTGTGATCTCCTGATTGTGTTCATATGATTGGGCTCCATTTGAGATCTCTGCTCTGCCCTATTGTACATGATCGTAGGGGGATGAAAAGGCTTTGATGGGGCTCTGACAACCCCCTACATCCCACCACGTCTGCTAGGAAAACAGAAACACAAGACCATCTGCCCTGATCCTGAACACCCCACGCACACATACCCACAAAATGTTCTCATTGACCAGTATCCACCAACAGACCGTCTGCAACCTGATAGGCTGTTAAATTCACGAACAACATACAACAAGCAGATGGAACAACGGTGCAGCAGAAAGGCTACACTCTATAGTGTGTGTTTGTTTTGTCTCTGGGGTAGAGTGAATGTGTAGATAAAAGGCAGGAAAATGTAGGCATAAGTGGGATTGTAATTGTTGCATGTGTGTGTGAGAGCACATGCCCACCTGCCAGCACACCACACACGTAGACCAGTCCAATCCGCAGGGCTCCGTGGACCATTTCTAGAGGGACTCCCACCAGCAGCTGCATGGCCATGTTCAGGCTCAGGTGCTCAATTCTGTATAAAACACACACACACACACACACACACACACACACACACACACACACACACACACACACACACACACACACACACACACACACACACACACACACACACACACACACACACACACACAGAGTTAAATCCATATTTAATCATACAATTCAATCACAAAAATAACAATACAATCACAACAACAACAGAAATGTAATGATAGAAAGCAAACTGATATTTGTACTTAATCGGTGTTCGTTGTTGTTCTTTGATACAAATAAAAGACAATACACAGACATTGGCACATGTTCATTTGTGTGTGTCTGCGGTTATTGACTATGAACATTTACCGCTAAAGTGCAAAGAAATCTGTTCATTTGAGCTTCTAAACACTTCAAAAGAAACTACAAATACTCAAAATGTAATTGTGTCTATGAATATGTTTTTTTCATAATCTTTTAAACCATACCGCACCATTTTTACACATACTTGCGATCACAATCAGCGTGAAAATTACTTATTTTCCCTGTCAGTAAAGTACTCAAAATCCAAAGACATAGATGTGTTTTTATGTGCTGAACAGGCAACATGCTTCCGATTCCTCCTGTAGGTGAGGTGTCAGATGATAGACAGGAAAGACACCCTAGTCTGGCACCATATAGTGATAAAACATGAACTGTGAAACCCTCCAAATCTGGGTTTATGGTTAATGCAATGGAAGTGATTTTCAACACTGCAATTGTGAATGGTAGCAAATGATGGAGGAAAACAAATATCTACATGATAAAGACTGCAGACATGAACAGAAACCAGAGAGATGAAAAGGGTAACCCAGATAATTGACACAAGTTTTAAAAAACAAATTACTGAAGCAATACTAGAGGAAATCTATAAGCAAACTGTTAGTTTGCCACAGAAAACAATAAATCCTTCTGGTTTAGGGTGATATTACCGCCATAAAGCGTAAGAGAGTACAGTTTTATTATAACATTATTACCTGCTTCTGTTCCCCCAAACAACATATTATTATGCCTGCTCACACACAAACACACACACACACACACACACACACACACCCACACACCAATAAAAGGGGTGTGTGGAAGTTAACATTTCCCCAAATCTAGCTTGTGCTTCAGTATGATGACAATAAGCAAAAGAAAGCTTGTTCTCACACACACACACACACACACACACACACACACACACACACACACACACACACACACACACACACACACACACACACACACACACACACACACACACACACACACACAGAGCCCTTAATTCCTAGAAAGTCCTTCCAGTCAACCTCAGTGAACAGCACAGACACGTTCGGGTGTCACAGCATAATCCTTTTCTCTCCTTCTTTTTCCCTCTCATAATCTTCCTCATTGTCTCTCAGTCATTTCAAACACTGCTCTCTCTGTTTACTGCCTCAGTCCCAATTATACTGTCGTTTCTTTTTCACATTGCGCAAGGAGAGCGATGACAGGATGAAAGCGGTAGAAAGAGAGATGACTCTTTCCTTTTTTACTCGTTCTTCCGTTTAACAAACAGAACCTCTGAGTGATCTGAGTCTTGTGTGTGCATTCATTCAACAGACAGCCATGACATCCTAGAAATGAACACAAACATCCCTACTAACAAACAAGCAAGCACACACACAATCCCCCCGATACAGACAGGATGGAAAAACAAGACAAGGCTGATAATCTATTTAGTTTAAAACAACCCAGCCACCTCTTCTACAGAGCCGAAAGAGAGGATCGTTCCAGTGATCAGAGAAACAATAAGGGATATTGATTAACTGGGAGAGGCCTGTCCAAATGCACAAGGACAACTCCACTCCAAACAACAGACGCTATCTATTTCTATACCGCTAATGAGGCTGTGAAGGATGGGCCACACTGTCAGGCAGATCTGTGGATACCCATGAGAGATCCTATTGTGTCCAGATGACCATGGTGTCTTTCACTGCGCTCAACAAAAGCATTGTTTTATCGTTTTTCCTTTTTTCATCCCCAGCTCAAAACTACAGCTGAACTTTTACAATTAGTTGAGTTCACTGCACAATTCAAGAGCTGAAACCTTTTTTTTATGTCCAAGCAGCAACAAACTGATGAAAAGACTGTGATGGTTTTAGATTGTACTGATGCGCTCATTTAATATTATAAGCCACACTTTTCATAGGAGAGCTAAAAAGAAGCAGGACAAATGAAACTGGAAAGAACATTTTTGCTGTAAAATGTTTAGAGTCATGGTTTAACCGCGCAGGAAGCTAATCTTCCTGAGCGTATTGCAGCTTCTGACAGTTTTTGTGCCTGTGACACAGACAGTGGGAGAGGTTACAAAACAAAACAAAAAGGACAGAGAATCTGCATAATGCGTAGCTGAGGGATGTTTTTGGGCCAATATTTACACTCTGTTTTAGTGTTGAGAATTGGGAAGGATCAGTCCTACTGAGCCGTTGATAGGATTACATGGTTTGTAGATGTGTGTGAGAGAAATACAGCTTGTGTGTGTGTGTGTGTGTGTGTGTGTGTGTGTGTGTGTGTGTATATATATAGTCATGCTTTTTATTTATGTCATTGACATATGCCAAAGGTTATTTTATCACTGCAGCATATAAACATAGTTATTTTGGGTAACTTTGCCTCCATAACCTAGAACATATTAATCAAATTGGAGGATAGGTCAATGAAAATGTTTCCTAGTATGTGACAGGAAGTGGGGCATATTTATTGTGCTGTTTGTATAACGGGCACCTTCAGCTGCAGGTTGGGTGGCGTTTTTAAGCTCCATGCTCACCAAATTTACACTCTAGGGATGTGTTAGGTCAACTTAACCTCCTGGTAGGATTTACAATACAGAGACTATGAAAAATGCGTCTTTTTGTGCCTTCTAATGAAGGTCTCTCCCATTGGGAACCAGATCAGCATCAGCAAATTAGCTGAAATGGTTAAGCCAGCCAGCCAACCAACGAACGAGTAATGTTCCTCTACCCCAAAGGGTCAAATATAAACCAGTAATTAAATGTTTATACTCACTGAATTATTTAAAGTATTATTGTTTTGATGAGCCACGCATATTTCAGAAGTTGTGTGCATCAAATTCGAAACACCCTTTTAAACACACATCTTCAAAATCTGCTAGACTGAATTAGTTACGTTTTAATTGTTTGAAGTGGGGTTTCATGAGGTACTTATCCATTGTCAGTATATTAGCAACGGTAGATGTTGGTCAGCTCGCCCACAGTTTAGAGAAACAGACAGGAGTAACAGCAAGGGAGCAAAACAATGAACTGCTGTGGACTGTGGATGCAGCAAAGCATCTTTATGGCATCTATAAAGAAAGGCCTACCTTAAAAAATCTGTAGCAGTTTAAGTGAACCGTATCTGACAGAATATTGTCACAGCTTTACCTCGCCACAGGACAGCCCTTTCCAAATGGGAACTGAAGCAGTAATATCCATCCATGCTCTCTTTCATTGCAACCAGATCGCTTTGACAAAACACAGGATACTCAAGTTTATGGCTTTCTTTTAGTTTGCTAAAATCAGTGTTGCTGCCCCTGTCCAAACCAGTACATTGCTTAGCCTCCATTTGGTTCCTCCTGTCTGCTTCTCCAAACCAGTTGCCCTCAGAGAACATCATGCAACACCACATACTGTAATTGGACACATTGGTAGACAGAAATGTATTCCCACAAGCTCTTTTCATTGAGCCTCTTCCCTTGAGAACCTAAATCATTTCGATTTGTTCCTGTGTAATTAATGCACGTTAAACATACCATCTCCCTCCTTTTATCCTAACATACATCCCCTCTGTCTCATCCTATCACACACCGTCCTCCCTGCCGTCTCTTTCTGGCACCTCCACGTTCTCCTAATTAAATTACCATTTTATTAGTTCTCACTATTGCCTGAGACTACATTTACCCAGAAGGTTAATTAAACCTGGATGACCTGGCCTGAACAGATAATAAAATAGTATGCGGTACTCGTAGCGGGAGAGGAGAGGAGAGGAGAGGAGAGGAGAGGAGAGGAGAGGAGAGGAGAGGAGAGGAGAGGAGAGGAGAGGAGAGGAGAGGTGGGGAGAGAGGAGAGGAGAGGAGAGGAGAGGTGGGGAGAGGGAGTTTCATGATAGGTTTTTATCAAATTACAGAGACAAATGTTCCCCACACTCAGAAATGACAGCAGTATTGTGGTAAATACACATTACAATAATAGAATAATACTTGTTTTAAAACATGATAGTATACGTTTATTTGTCAGTTGTTTATTTGTTGTGTAACTTTATGAATAGTGAATTCACTGAGTGTTACAAAATACATCCAAAGACTTATTAACAAGTCACAAGCCCTCATCTGCATTTCACCTTCATAACTGAAAAGGATTGAATTGTTTTAGATGGTGTGTTTGACTGGAAATAAATTCCACTGTGTACTTTTGTTGTTTGGTTTGTTTGTAATCATTATGCAACAAGCTCTCAGTCCCTCAAATGCCATAAACAAAAACTACCTGAGGCATGCAGGATATGTCAGGTTTTTGTTAAACTACTAATATGTTAGTTCCTTCCATTGAGATTAGGTAAACAATAAAGAAAACATGTGTAATTGTGGCATTTCTTTCTTGAGATAAAACGGGAAAATAGAGACATGTGAACTCACCCTGTGTGCATGAAAATGTAGCTGAGGTACCTCCAGGCCTGCGCTCGGAGCTGGGGGTGGTACGGTAAGGGGCTCTTTAGGAAGGACGGACTGGATACCTGCAGCACAAGGCGGTCCAGCTGGAAGCCATAGTACATGAACACGGCCACCTGAGGAACACAGGTGGATAGTGTTGGATTTTAGGAGGAATGGAAGCCGTCTAGACATTATAAAAAACATAAGAAATAATGCTCTGCTTCTTAAATAACACAACAGGGCTTTGGCGATTATATGAATAATAAGAGATCTCAAAGAACAGATATTGGTCTTACTATCCTTAACTATTTACCTCAGCAATGGTGATAGCCAGGATGAGCCAGGGTGGGGGACAGTAGGTGTAGCTGTCAAAGTACCACTTGCGGTCGACCTCGCGGGGCAGCGTCTCGTAGGCGACATGTCGGACCAGACGCTGAGACAGCCCCAAGCCCGCCTCATCTCTGAGACTGCAGACTTTCAGCTGCCTGCTCCCCTGCAAGATGGCCCTCCGGAAACTGTTGGAGCGCTTGTTACTCATCTGGAGAAAGGGGGGAAAACAAAAAGTGATGCAATGGATGAAAAAGAAATGCAGGATGAAAGAGGAGACAGGGAGAGATGTACCATCAATGGTTCAACTCTTTTTTTCATTAATGACCATCCTATTTTATTAAACATATAAACACTCTGAGGTACTTTTCATTCTGAAATATATTGCCAAACGACTCGATGTACAGCTGGATTGTCAACACCCTCTGGGTGCAGGCTGCACGCACAAATCAGCACTGTGACAGACCCTGCCATGGCAACAGAATGCCTGTCACATCACCTAGCAACCACCAAACCCCGCTGTTAATCCCCCTCTGTCTGAAAGTTCGTTTCAAAGCATGCATATGTCCATTCTTGATGAGCGGAGAAGTTCTTCATTCAGAAACAAAATTTGTTTTCTGAGCGCTACCATCTTTTCGACTTGGTGCAATCTGCTTTACAGCACAGGGGTCAGATTTGACAACTGCTAGGCTTCTTATCTTCCAACACACTTACCCATAATGCACCTGCATATAGCCGGCGTACACAGATGCACAGATTGTTGAAAACACACAGCCTGACCACAGAGAGGATTTTAGCGATGTGTTTCCCCTTTGAATCTCGTGTTTGAATTATTCCTGGACCTCCCTTGGACCAAAAGGTATAGTTCAGATAGAGAGTCTATTTTTAAACGGCAGAAAAATGTGTTTGACATTTAGAGGCAGAAATAATGAGAGCATGTGCCTTTATTACTCACCCCAAGCAATGGGTGGAAAGTGAAATATCACCTCATCTGAGTGCACTATCTATAACCTACAATTAAATAATGATCACAATAAAGCTTTTTAATTTGCCAATTTTCAACTTTTACTCTTTGAGAGGCAACAATTCAGTGACAGAAAAACAAGCAGGTAAAAAGTGAGAATAATATGACAATGCTGTACATTTTTTTTACAATTTATATAAACAAATGTTGGGATTGTTATTCGAGAAGAAGCATATTTATAGAGGGAGAAATAGAAATACTTTATGCATTGCATGCTATCGAGCACAATGTCATTTCTCATTTAAATGTTGTCTGATGCCTGTCCCACTTCTCTCCCAGTCTCTTCCTCACTCTGCTCTGTTTATGTCACACTTCATAACTCAAACCTGCTACTGTGTTGGAGTCTCTAATATTACAGATGTGAGCTGGTGTTATTTAAGGCAACATGAGGGAATGATATGGTTTTAAGCAATGGCATAGATTTGCAAGATAGATTACTTTAATAATCAGTAATAAAAGTACAAAAATGATTGATATAACTACGATTTAATAAAGTTTTGTGCACCAGTCAATCCTTAGATTAAATACAAAGTTAAGTCCCAGGTCAAACGTACGATAGAGGGGCTTGAGCGTGTTTCTATTCAGTGATTGTGATGTTATGTTAAAAAATCTGGTTTTAAATATTTGTCCTTGTTAAGGTAATGCTGTGATGCAAGAAAAATGTCAGACCCCACCTGACAATACACTTTAATAAAATTGTCTTGATCCGTTACTACCTTGACTTCAAAAGCTACAACTTTCAAATGTCGCCCGAGGCAGTAATTGATGTTCATTCTGGTACAAGCACTTACTTATCAGAGAAATAAGGAACATTTTAGTCGAAGAGAGTGGACATACTTATCTGTGAACACGCTGCAAATAATAAATTGAAGAAGCAAACATTGCAAGGCGAAAAACAGCGATAAGATGACAGATGCAAAGTCAGAATATCAATAAAATCTCTATGCACAGTTGGCTGATGGTTCTTCTGACACCGTTTAATGAGACTTTAGTGTCTCTGCATGGGTCACTGTTTGGAGATAAACCTCAGAAAAAGCCAATTATTTAAGCCTTTATGTTAGCTACAGAGGACTGTGGGAAAATGATTACGGGTTACCATGGGCACTTCTAGACCACATACCAAAGAAAGACACACACACACACACACACACACACACACACACACACACACACCCACACACACACACACACACACACACATACGCACACACACACACACACACACACACATACACACACACATACAGCCACACATACTTCCCCCAGGCAGCCATGCTCCATAAAGACAGTCAATTCTTCGTGTGAAGTGACTGCAATTCCTCTCCTCTTTGTAGGACACAAAAGAGAGAATGACGTTCTGTCTGTTTACCCACTGGCAAGAGGAGAGGGAAAGGAAAGAGGTGAAGGGGACAAATGGGAGTTTGGCCAGCAATGCACGATTTCACTGTTTTATCAATAGAAGGCACAGTCAGAGGAGAGGGACAGGGAAGAGACTTTAGAAAGAGAGGGGGGAAACGATAAAGATGGGAGTTGGTGTAAAAGGAAGAAGGCAAGAAAAGAGGGACAGATAACATGTTTTTGTTTTGTTTTATTTACTGGTAAGACAGTGAAATGCAATGAAGGGTTTTCTAGTATAATAACTTTTTTAAAGAAATTGTTACAGCAACAAATACAGCCTTCACTAGGTAATCTACCCGGAACATGTATTCGTGAGTATTTGATTGGCCAAAACAGTGACATGCCATATTGCTGTATTATGTTGTGGTAAAAGCTGAGCTAGGCTTAAAAAAAAAAAAGATTTAGCATCTTCTGCCTTTATGAGACAGGAGAGGACAGGAGAAGCCATCAAACCTTTTGCCACAAACGTGGAACTTTTGTCTAATAATTAAATATGATATTATTGTGCACTGTAGCCTTAGGTTTCCCTTCGTAATAACATAGGAGGGTATATATGAGAATATATAGGAGGAGTGTCAACATAGTGTATCTAAAACAAAATCAGACATACACACAGGATATATGTGAGTGCATCTGTAAACACCAGCATCAAAATCATCTCACAATTTCATCCCAAAGGTAGAAAAATGGAGCAGTTCAAAGCTATTTGTAGATATTACAGGAAGTATAAACATATTACTGAGCCAGCTTCTACACAAAACAGCCGCAGTGTGTTTTATGAGAAAGAGTCAGACAGGAGAAGATGTATAGACAGAAAGAAGAAGAAGGAAGGCACTGATAAGGAAGAAGAAGCGGAGGAGAGGCAGAAGGAGAAGGTGAAGAGTGAGAGAAGATGAAGGGAGGTGGAGGAGGTAAAGACAGGGTGTGAGCGGTGATTTGAACGCTGACTGTGACGAAGCAGCGAGCACGCAATTACTGACAATCACATTGATGGAAGAGCTGTGGTGCAGAGGGGGAGAAGGCGCATCACATAAACCCCTCACAGTACGTCTCTGTCTCTCTTTCTGTTCTCCTTCTCTCCTTCTGTGACGGCAGAACAGCTGGGGAGATAGAGATGTACCAACAGAAACCAGGCACTGACATTTAGCTTGTTAAAATAATTATAACTCGCTCAAATACTGATATGCTTTGACCCCTTTGATCTTCATCTTAGAGTCCATTAATGCCTGCTCCTTCGAAGGTTCGTTATATCATGTTTACATTCCTTGAGAGCTTTTTTCACAGAAGTGCGGTTTCAGACAAGGCCGAAATCCTTGTAGATAGCACCGAACACTTAATCTGGAATAATTTTCTCTTACTTTTAGTCCATAGACTAAACCTTTCATTTTGGTATTCAATATAGGACTTAATTATAATGGCTTGGTCTGTTAAAGATAAGAAAGTAAGGATATAGCAGTAAAAATGTTTCAAGGACACCAAGGTAATGTGTTAAAATTACTTCTTTGGTCTGACCAACTCATACTTCTCTTATTTATTACAATTATTTAATATTACAATTATGTCACAGTGCTAAACCAAAAGTTCAAGATCCCAAATATTCTATTTAAAACTGCAGTATATAAAAAAGAAAGAAAAATCTAATTTTAAAATCTAAAAAAGCAAATGGCAATTTAGTTAGATAAATTATATAAAAATCAATTCATCCAACTAACAAAACTAATTGTTTAAGCACTCCATTCATTGCACAGCATATTACCATAATCATCATGAATACATGTCACCACTGTCTTTCTCCCCCCTCACCCCTCCCTGTGTTTAGCTTTTGTTGTAGCTGCCTCTGTTAATGTATAATCCTTTGAGGGGGGTGAACACAATTGCGATTATGTAAAAAAAAAAGGTGAATGTACACAGACGCTGACACCCCATTCCTCTCTGTCCCACTTCCAGTTGCACGCCGTGCGTGACCAAAAGCTTGTCACATGTCATTAATGCACCAATTGGAAACCAGCTGTAGACATCCATTTGACATTTTTCCAAGTTTCCTACAGGCCTCATTCTTCACCCACTGTATCAGACAATACACAGCTCTGAGGAACAAGAGGGCAAGGGAGAGATAGACAAACTCACACCCAGACAACAATGAATTCCCTACAGGCTCTGCAGACGCACACACACACACCCACTGCCACCCAGTAGTCATTGTGTACCACACACTACTCCCACTCTGAGATGACTCCACACTGTCCCGGGTCAGTAGTTAAGCCTCCCATGAGGAAGAGCAGCAAGACAGCGGAAAACAGAAAATGAGAAGGTTATGGGGCAGCGAGACCTTGAACAAACAGCAGCAGGCTGCGGTTTGAAGGTGAAACTAAGAGTGGGGCAAGGTGAGCGTTAAGAGGGGAATTTATCACCGGAGAGAGTTGTTTACTTTTAGGAAGACTCTCCATCCTACTGTTGAGGTGGTATTGGAATACTGCTTTTGGGGCTTGATGTTAAAATTCTGGCATTTATGTTTGAAGACTCAGCCACTGAATACATAATGTGAATCTAAACATAGATGTAAGTACACGTTGTATAGTAGGAGGTCCCAGTAATCTTTGATTTCCACTGAACACTGATATCAGAAAGTTTATGAAAGGTTCAAACTTCTCACCAGGTTCACAAAATCTTGGTAGCAGATCTTTCCATCGGCGTTGCCATCGGCGAGGGCCAATAGGACTTCCAGTTTGTGTGGGTCAAGCTCGGAGCCGTGGGTCGCCAACAGGTCTCTGAAGCGCTCTGTACTGATGAAGCCTGAATTCTCTGGGTCATACTGCAAAACACACAGACACAAAGACCATTTGATTTATTTTAAAAAATGAAAAAAAGATAGATATATAAAGTTTAAATAGCATAGACATTTAATGTGTTTCTCTATAAATTACAGGCACATGCAGTATATCGAATAAGCACCTGATTCAAATGAACATGAGAGGTTTGCGTGCAGCCCATACCCCCGTTGCAAAAACCTCAAAAAAACAGTGCAGTGGTTTAGTCACAATTTGAGCTTCTTATGAATGAGCCTCAATTGCTTTAAAAGCATCCAACCATCAAGACGCAGCAGTAACTTTTAACAGCTTTGAATTTTGGTTTGAAATGGCACTGAGCTCTGCATTTCAGCATGGGCTGTTTTTCTACTTTCACAGTCAGTATATAGAAGGCTTTCAAATGTATCTGACAAAGTATCTGTATTTTCTGACAAAACACCCTTTTAAAAAGCTGGAAATTCAAAAGACCTTCAGAGCAGTGATCACTTAAGCACTTGAATGTGAAAAGAGCTGCACTTTTCTTCAAGCTTGAGCTTAGGGCTTCAAATCTTAAGTGGCAATTTATAGTGAAACTGCCACTTGAAAACATACAGATATATAAAGTATTGTGCATTTTATGTGTTTTATATTGTGCCCTATATATCCAGCAGAGCTACAAGCTATAACTTACGCTAACTGCTTAGTAATTGCAGATAAATGAAATGTATAGCTGTCTCTGTTTCTAATGGAAAATACTAAAAATCAAGCTGCTCTCCAAAGTCTGGATGAACTGAAAAAAAGACTGCGGCTTCTTGTCAGTGTCTTTCTTTTCAACTAAGGAAAAACTACCCTGAAATACATGTCAATCAAAAGACTTGAATTTTTTATTTGAATGTCAAGTTGTTTGGGGATGCAGGCAGTGGAAGACAGCTGCTGCCTCTCTGAGCGCCTGTTTGTGAATGTGCATGCATGTGTAGCTCTGTGTGTGTGTGTGTGTGTGTGTGTGTGTGTGTGTGTGTGTGTGTGTGTGTGTGTGTGTGTGTGTGTGTGTGTGTGTGTGTGTGTGTGTGTGTGTGTGTGTGTGTTTTCATATCTGTATATTTGCAAATGTGCATTTGCAAGTGTAACCATGCCTGTGTGTGTAAATACAGTGCATTCATACATAAAGATGTGACATTCAGACAATGTGAGCCGCCTGCCAGATTCCAACACCCCTGAACCAGACATACTTAGTGTGTACATGCCTGGGAGTGTGTGTGTGTGTGTGTGTGTGTGTGTGTGTGTGTGTGTGTGTGTGTGTGTGTGTGTGTGTGTGTGTGTGTGTGTGTGTGTGTGTGTGTGTGTGTGTGTGTGTGTGTATATGTGAGTGTGTGTATGCCATACGCCAGTTTTGGCAGACGCAGAGTACAGCCAGACTGGAAGCTCGACCAATTGACAACAGGGAGAAGAGGTTTTGGCTCTCCCTCATGTTGTTTTTTCTCCACGTTACCTAACAGTGATAGGGGGTTGTTAACTTGCAGTTAAGGTTACAGTTGGCTGCACGCTTTCCATAAAATGTCATCTTTGATGGTTATTTTCATTTACACTTGGCCCGATAATTGATTTTATGCTGCTTGTTGTGGCTGCAGTTAATCTGTTTGTGATGAGAGGATTATCTCTAAATGCATTCTTGTGTCTTCAGTAAAGCTGTGTGGCAAAGTATGCTAATGGTATAGTAGGTATGTTAAGAACAATGGAATAACTATTAAAGAGGGTCTCCATCAACACCCCCTTCAGACAGTGAATGCAAGAAGGCATGGCAGGAGGAAGGATGTGGGAATTATTTGTCCAAAGTGTTGTGAATGTTGCAGAAATCTTTGATTGATGGACATTTCTTAGTAAAAGCAATAATGGCTAGCTTGAGGGCACTTGATGAGAAAAAGAGAAATGAAAATAAAGTATTTACTTCCCGTTTGGCATATTTTATGAACTGAAGAAAGTCTTTATGATAGCTTAAAAGATATGTGGCTGGAGTACAATTCAGTAAAGTTAGTACTGCAAACAAAGACGTTATATATCTCCAACACATAATCAGATAAGCAAACGTAGAGTTTTAGTAGAGTGATAGCGAGAATAAAAGGTTTAGCATCAAATAACATTTCAAGTTGTAAACTGTGCTCACATAGACACATTCGTTTTCGCTAAAACCTTACTATTTAAAACAAGTGCAATCTTGAGACTGTACAACTGGATAATTGAGAATTAGATTATACTGCTAAACTTGTGTGAAAGTTTGTAACAGATTTTTTGACATAGTTTTGCTTTAGTTGATCACGGTCCCTATTTACACTTCAATTATGCAAGAATTTTCAAGAGTTCAAGGTAGAATGGAGTGAGTAATTGATTTATGAAGGATCAGTTTGGGGTTAACTTTAACTTTAAATCTTTGACTGCAATACTTTTCTCGACTTTACATTGATTTATGGCTGTCTGAGTTTGATCGCATCTGGACTATGTACAAGTCTATAATGACGTATACTGTATGTATCTGGTGTGGGAGGTGTGACAGCAATCTGAGTAACATCATATATTGATGCAATCAAATGAAGCATTTTACGCATTTTTGTATTTTGATACATACAAAGCTGGGGATCACAAGTGCAAACATACCAGAAGTCAGCTGTTCAGTTATGACAACCGGTCTGCATGTGTGCCATCTGCCACAAGGCATCCACCAGAAGAAGAGGAGGAGTAAGTGTGTTGCAGAAATAATGTGTATATTCCCTTTAAACTACAGAATGCTCTTACAATGGCAACGATTTTTTCGATTGATGTTAAGTCTCTGCAACGGGTAAGTAAACAGGAACTCCTGAATGACTTGCACTGCAGAGGCCAATACCAGTACCTCTTATACACACTATCCCCTTCCAATGAATATGCATAAAACACCCAAACCTCTTTCTCTCACACACAAACACACACACTAGATGCATAAAAATATCTCTATTCAACAAAAGGGAACCAACCTTGTCTTGCTGTAAAACAGTCACCTTCTGCCGAGGCCATTTTGTCATAATGAGGTTACCACAGCCAAAGCCAGTGTCAACACTCACCACCAGTATGTGAGCAAAGCAATATGTTGTGTGTGTGTCCCTGTCATATTGTTTGACCCAGACTGCGCATGGTTATTCCTATCCAGGACTAAAGGATTACAGTCCAATCCAAAATCCTAAATACTCACCTCCCCCATTTCACCCTCTCAATACACAATCAAAAACATACACCCCTTAAACCCCACTCACCCTCCTCGCTCCGCCCCAAACACAACACCCCCTCACCCGATATTCATTATTCCTTCACGTTGTCCCTTCACTTTCTCTCTTCAGAGCTAACATTTGCACTCTCTCAGAAGAAAAACAAATAATCCAATACATTTCCCAATTATCTCTTTTCCTGTCACTCCCAGAGGCAGGCAGCTATGGTTATTTTCCTCACGCAAACCCTCCCTCGCTCAACTTTTGCAACACCACAGGCTTCATAGTTGAGTGAGCACTCTCTGAAGTCAACGGGCCGGCTGCTGGGGTGGAGCAGCGGAGGAACACACACTCAACAATGGGAGGGCAATTTCATGCAAGGTTCACCCAATCCCTTCACTCCAATTAGGGTTCATTTCCCTTTGATGCACCCAGAGGTACATGCAGAGGGGGACATTGCAAAAATAAATCTCCACCCAAGACTTCATGAGCTTCACAACAAACTGAAAAGTCAAACTTGAACGTGTTTCGAATTAGAGGAAAAAATCGAACGGCTTTTTGTCATTGTCTGAAAACCCTCCTTCATTTTAGATAAATCGATAAAATGTTCGGAAAATTGTTCTTACATACTGGTAAGTACTTTGCTTGTGTGTGTCAGAACATTCACCAGATTGTAAATTTGACTTAACTCTTAATCCGAGCCTATTTTTTAATTTCATAACCATGTTGCTGTCTCTGCTCCATAAGGCTTGTTTTGAGAACAGCAAAGGGAGCGTGATGCAAATCCCTCAGATTAAAATAAGCGCACACACACACACACACACACACACACACACACACACACACACACACACACACACACACACACACACAGCACACACACACACACACACACACACACACACACACACACACACACACACACACACACACACACACACATACATCCTGGTGCAGACATAATACCGCAACACATTTGCTGCCAATGAGCTTTCATATTGAGGGCTTCTCAGCAGCTTGGTGTCAGTGTGGAAAAGAAAAACAGCAGAGTGGGGTGGGGGGTGGGGGGGGGGGGGGGAGAAAGTAAAGGAGGTTGGTTTGAGTTGTGGGGAGGGGTTGCAGACCGGACACAAAGCAGGGCTTTTTGTCTTCAGCCTCATTTTCATAAAGCTGAATATTAAGGAACAAGAGGGTAGGCGGTCTGTAAGGGTCAGGGAGTTCTTCTTACTATTAAAGGTTGCACAAATATACTGGAGGAATCATGTTGCCTGGGCAAACATAAAAAATGCCACATTTAAAAAATAGACTCAAAACAAATCTAGCCTGCTGGGCGACAGAGAAAGTAGAGGATCTTATTTAAACTGTCTTGTCAATTTTATATACTATATACTGCAGATCATTTTTTTTAACGGCTGCTGTACCTCTCAATGATCCGGCTCCCTTCAGTCAACTCACTTGACTGAGAAGAAGCAAAACCAAAGATGACCTCTGCTTCACCAGAGGTTGATTCAACTATATTAATTTCAAGAGATGAACTTGTTTTCAGGACCAATCAGGAAAACACCCATCAAATTCCTTCAAACTAAGAGAAAGAGAAAAGCTTGACAGGAGGTCATTCAAGACTTTGTGATCAACCTCACTTCGCCATGGCTGATCTGTGGCACTTTCAGTGACCTTCGACCCACACTAGTACGGGTCACTGTCAAGGAGCTTTTATCTGCAGATGAGCTGCAGTCTGGAACAGTAAACTCAAGTTAAAGGAAAAAAAGGAAGCATGGGGCGTGAATGAAGAGAAAGTCCAGACCTAATTAAGAAAGACAAAGAGTAACTCAATCCTACCTTGGTTTGCTAACAGCAACAAATGGCGGCCTCTCTCAAAAGGCTCTTACATGTATGTCACACACACTTAAACTTAAACTAAAGAGATGATTTAGTGAATGTGTTGCATGATCATCATTAGCAAAAAGACATAAGTTACACTCAGCATCTGGTTTTCTTTCATATGCATAGCCTACACCTTATTTTAAAATCCTATCTAATCTATATCTGTCCAGTGTCCAAATGTGTGTACCAGCATCAAAGTAATCTTTTTTTGGAAACAAAAGGGACGAGCAAAAATAAATCAGTATCTACCCCGGCTGACAATAAATGTGTGTCTAATTTATGCTGCATAAGCAGAAAACAGTTCTAAAAAACCTTTGATAATAACACCATCAACATTTCAGACAGGATTCACCCTGGGAACTCTGCAGGAAGCAGCTCAAACTGTTCCATGTAATAATTGAATGATGGCTTTGAACTGGTATGAAGACCTTTTGCTGAGAGTGATCCTATCAACCACTCCTTCACTCCTCACTGTGATGAAGCAGAAAATTCCAAAAACAATCTGACGGGGAGGGAAACTGAAGTTTAACCCTAATAAAGTAATGTAATTTACACAGGAAAATAACACCACCATACAGGGTCATGCAGTAACAGGCACGGAAAAGTCATTCAGCACTCTAACATGTGTGATCGGTCTTTAATGAAAGCAAGGATTTGTTGGCGGATGACGACATGGAGCAGTAAACACACTACATAGCAACACATGGCTGCTGCCCAAGACTTCAGTAAAGATGTCACACGTTTAGATGATATCATCCTCCAGGCTGAGGGAGTATAGGGCATGACCAATCAGCATGGAGACATGCATGACCAGACTGAGTGAGGGTGCAATAACGGGTAACCTAAGCAACAGGAGCTCAGATAGCCCTTAAGACGCTGTGTGACCGTATTGATAGTCGTGCAGAGGACAAAATGTGTGTTTGTGGGTGTGTTCTGAAGCTGCAGGAGACTTAGGTTTGGCAGCATTGTTTTATATTAACAAGCAACAGAAAAAACACAAGCTCACCACAAATGTATTTATGTTAATATGCACAGTATGGGTCACTACATATAAAACATTCCTATATTATTAATGTCACAAAATTGCATGTCTTGATAAAAAAAAAGTCAATATGAAATTCTGATTGTGCAAAGCTGGCCTGATCTCAAATATTTACTCTATGCTACAGGCTGTGATTTTGGGCATTAAGCTCAAACTATATTGCTATATTATTGGATTCTAGTGGTATCATTAACTCAATAACTGGTACAGTGAGGGCACAGCCTGTCCCAGAGTATAATTACTTCCAATCCCCCCGCGGAGTCCACCAGTGTGCATGACTTAGTTGTGGCTATTATAAGTACGGTGCAATAAGAAACAGCTTCTACTAGATTAGATTCTATTGGATTATCCAGATATCATGTATTCTTTGTACATATCCTATATACTTGTCAATGTGTTTTCTTCTCTGAACCATTTCAAGGTTCTATGTTAAAGGGTTACAACTGATGTAGTAGTGTATTACAAATAAGACCTGTTATATTGCATATCATTACCTGCAGCTGACATTATAACAACCCATTTAATGAGCTGGCAGTCCTTCTCTTCTAATGGCTTTCCTTTTTTTCCCCCTTAGTCATAAGGGTCCTCACTGCAGCTGGACTGCCGGCTGTTGGCGTGAAAAACTCAGATATTGCTGCTTAAAATGCAAAGTGTGTTCAAATACCACTAAAATGTTGTGAGCGAAAACTGTACTGATGTGACTTTGGACTATAAATAATATTGTACTAAAAACAAAAAAGTCTCCAGAGGGCATTCAAATCACTGATTGTGCATCATGTGTAGCATATCAAGTATTGCAATTGAAAAATTGTTCTATATTGATTCATTGATTCATTCAAAACTGAAAAGAGAAACCAAACTTGATAGCAAGGAGTCCCCAAGGCAGCCATTGATAACCATCTTCCCTAGGTAATCCATCACTAATCAACAGGGTCTAATCTTAATATTCATAAACAGGAGACACTGTTTTCATTGTACACATTATGGCTTTTCATAGCAGGAAACGCACAGGTATCCCTGACATTAAATGACTGCCTTCCAGATAAGCAGTCTGGATCTGTGGTCTTGTTTACAGGGACACTTTACAGACCTGAGCCATTATCAGTTACATTTCTTTCACCTGTGCTTTTCCTGCTCTGAAAAGTAAAAGTATCTGCTGTGAGAGAGCTACTGCATCCCGAATGGTACAGCCACGCAGGTGTTTTCACTTTTGCTTGAGTGGCCTACTACTCAAGAACTGCTCTTAACATCTCCATCACACTCTCACGTTAATGTTGGTCATTGGAGAAATACAAAGTCAATACGCACAGGTGCACACATGCTCTATAAAATGTACAAAACGGTGGGAATATTACAATCCTAGTCCAAGGTGATGTCTTTAAATGTCTTGGTTTTGTCAGGTCAAAACCCAAAACCAATTAATACATTTTGATATAAAACAGATGAAAGCCAAAATCGTCACATCTGCCATTTTTGCTTTAACACTTCATAAATGAATCATACATGGCGACTGTATTACATATTAAAATGATTCTCTATTATTTTGTGCAGATGTTTGTACACACAAATACCACACTTTACAGCTACTGTTTCTTAATGCTTCTGAAAACAAAGCCAGAGTATTCCCTTGATATGGAGCAATTAGCAGTTCTAATAAAAAGCCAGCCTTGTTAGCGGGGAGAAGCTCGTTAGTCTCCCTGATAATTACACTGAAGCACGAGGGAGGACAGGCGAAGACCAGGGGCATCTCATTCACTGGCCATCACTCACACACACTTACACACACTCCGACACAGCAGGTACAAAGGAAACACACACACCTTCTCATGTTAATCCGGCTTTTCAAACCATTCCCTCAACGCCAGAGGGGCTTTGCTGTAATATGGGATATCTTTAGATCCTCTATCACACAAATGCACAACCTTTTGTCACATTATTTGACACAGCTAAAATATTACATTATCAGTGCTATTGGATGGTCTGAGCTGGGAGATGCTCTGTGGTTTTGGAAATATTGTCGGCTCCCGATGGAGGGGCCCACACTTTGTCCCATTTAGAACACTTGTTCAGGTTGAGTAGAGTTGAAAGCTTGTCTACTCCAGAAGTCTCTGAACGGGAATGTGTGGGGCCAGTGATGGAGAGGTGAAAAGTCAAACGGCCCAGAACACCAGTGAAGGCAGTGAGACAAACAGACATCATTGATGGAAATCTTCATAAAAGTGAGATATTTGTTTAGGTATGTTTGTGAGAACGAGTGGCCATGTCCAAACAAAGCGGGCTTAATTTGAAAATGCATCTTTTTATGAGCCTCTAAACTTCTATTGACATCCATCCAACACTTTGGCCTCACTGTTATTTAAATTAACAATTATTTATTGGAATGCAATGTAAGTTGATACAGATTTTTAACGTCCCTTCCTGACTTTGTCTCTAGCATCAATGTGAGGATACATTTTGTTGGCATGCCAAGACATTTGGTAATCAATGGTGCCCAGAGGATGAATCTTTAAGACATTTCATCTAGTGCCAAAAGAATTTCAAAGCTTTTATTTATTCACTTTTGGCACATAATGTCATTCATGGTTCCCAGAGGATGTATCATAACAATGCTGGTAATTATATGTGGTAGTTGCATCTAAACGACCAAGAACCAAACAGAGAGAGACAAATGCCACTGAAAACAAGTACATACGTACATTGGCACAAACAGCAAATGTTTGCACAACTGAGCTTCGTCTCATTACGGGCTTCGGGCTTCGTCTCATTACTAGATGGTTGCTGCAATGAACCTTTTTGTTGTAAAAGAAAATGCCACTTCTTTTAGAAAACAATACCACTGGATTTATTTTCCTCATTGTGTACATGCTTAACCCTTATGAACCATATTTTCCAATGTGGAGCCTAAAGCACACATAAATGCACATATAAGCCGACACAGCGGTCAGAACAGTTTGTAAGAATAAAGCATCACGCTCACGGAGAGGTCGATCTGACATGAGCAAGTCTAATCTCTACCACAGTCTGTGTCTGACCTGACAGCTCCCGGCTCGGGCAGGCACTGATGCTGACGGGGTACCAGCCAGTAGCCAGTGGGTTGTTTCATTGTTCTCTGACAGAGAGCGAATTCAGAGTTACAGAGACAAAACCAGTACTGTGAAGATGCAGGAATGTTACAGCATCTAATAATGTGAACTCCAGAGGGATTAATTGTATAATTGTGCTCCGTCTGCTTCTCCTTTTAAATCCTGCACTGACAAAAAAAAAGCGCCTACTTGTGTGACACTGAAACTAGATGACTCTCTTCAGCTGGCTGTCGCTCAGATTCTCATTCCTCTTTTCAATTATATTCTCACGAAAAGGGTTCAAATTGAACTTTTCCTGAATCTCAGTAGGGAACAAATTTCCACCAAGGACAAACACAGATGGGCAGATCCAATACCTCCCTGCTTTTTCCAGTTAGACTTCCCACTGGTGTCACTTGACAGTGACACAGACAGCAGAAAGGGTCAGGATGCAGAAGGGATATGTGTGATGAGCCGTCGAGATTTCACACCATTAATTACCCAGACATCACCTCTCCCGTCGCAGAGGATTCTGCAGGAAAAGGTCAGGCATCTGGCTTGCATAAAGACCAGCTCACCATGGATGTCACAGCCCCCGCTGTCCAGTCCAGTTCTCTGAACATGTCACACTTCAGAGCCTTGACAAGAGCCTCAACAAGACTTCTAATAGCCCCAAAATGCCACAGCAGTGCCTGTTAATGCTCCTGTAAACATCACAGAGGCTTGGCGCTAGGGTCAAGGCCACCATGGCAAAAGAAAGAGGGGTGAGAACTGGAGGGAGCCAGATGAAGAGAAGTGGTGGACTTTGAAAGAAACAAGTTGACAAAAGCAAGAAAAAAAAGGATTTAAAAACACACAAAGGGGAAATTATAAATTGATGAGACCTCAGTGTGATGCAGTGTGCAGAGCTGACCTGAAATGAACATGGCTGTAGATTTCCGCCAAAGCTGTTACCATAAGTGAAAAATAATGTATGCACAGGACCCCTGTTTAAGATACATTTCAACACTAATGATTTAGAAAGTATTTACTTTAAATTTGCTGAAATAAATCAGCCTAGCTTAACAGAAGAAACATATCCACAGTTGCTGGCAGGTGAAAATTCAGTTAGGATAACCCTAATCTGGCCACAAACCAAGTTAATTAAGCAACAATCTGACATAGCATACATCAGCAGGATCAACAAGCTGAGAGAGGACTTCACGTGTCCCAGCACAGCACTCTATTATAATCCACTTTCATTAAACAGCAGCTCCTCCACAATTTCTCACCCACTCTTTTCTTTCCCTTGTTCCTCATGTTTGAATCCGAGCAGTGTTTTCCCCTCGGGCGAACCCCGTTGAAAAACTGAGGGGGCAAGTGTTGCAAAGTCTGCACACTTGAACTTGTTATTTCCCAGGCTTATTGTGCGAGGAGATGATTATTGTAGGGAGCACACAGAAGCCACTCTGCTTTGAAGTGTGAAGAGGCAGGAAGAGGAAGAGAGACAACAGATGGGGACCAATCAGTAGCAGGTGTTAATTGTGAAGTGTTGTTTGTCATTTTGAAATAGAAAGGTTAGGAGCTAAGTGGAAAATCACAAAGAAGTCATTTGTGATTCAACAGTCGAGAATAACAAAACCACAAGTTTTTTTTTTGTGGTTTCTGTTTTCTCAACAAAGATTGCGTGTTATAAGCAGATTGTTATCCATCATATTCTACAGGTGTTTTCAATTGTAGGTTAAGTATGCCTTTTTACATAACACATTTTTTTAAGGACACATTTATGCCAAAAATAAATGTTATAGACTATTTTAGTGTCAGACGATTGCATATGTGGCTGATGCAATGGTCATATATAAGCAGGACAATGCAAGTGCACCATTAAATTATATTCAGGCACTTTTTAAATAAATAAAACCAAATCTTAATCAAACCAAATCTATGTAGGAACTCCACAGGCAGGAATTAACAGACTAGCCGGAACACACACATCTGTAGATTAAACTATAATGTTTCAGTCATTTTGAAAAACAATGCTCAGAAATAATCCCGTATACAATCTTAAACTTTAAACAATATGTGTTTTTTTTATTAAATCATCAAAGTTTCCAAATTCAATTCAAGGGTCGATAAAAAGGCTTGAATAAGGCCCAGAGATCCACCATCATTTTGATATCTATAGATAATTTTGACCAGCTTTTTTGAAGAAAACCATGTGAATAAATTGGGACAAAAAACTGACTGGGATGAATACAATCCAACTAAATCCTGCAGTGAAGTTCATTTTCATTTGGACCTGCAAAATAATGCCAAGTCATAGTTCAAATGTCCTTCCAAAGATTTTGAAATGTCAGGTGCATGGCTATATTCACTGAGATTAATCTTATCAGACGGTACATGGAGAAGTGACTTGCAGGCCCTGATGGCCACAGTATCTTCTCTCTCTTCTTTCTGTTCCTCATCAGCATTCTTTCATTTCCTTTTCTCCACTGCCCTCCTGTCCTCTGTGATGGGAAATGCAGGTAGTGTGCCACAGGTAATTGCTTTCTCTCGCATGCAGTCTAATATACTTTCATTCTTTTTCTCCATCGTCTTCACCACAGTACAGATAACTGAGTACACACAGCCCATATTCAGGGACCGAAATGAATCTTCAGATCCTGCATATGTTGCAATGCTATGCTTTTACACACGCACCACACACGCACGCAACACTTTCTTTAACTTTAGTCCTGGTACACTGCTGTATAGCAATAAAAGGCACATCCTACAGACATTGCTGTACTGGCTTAATCTATAGCAAGATTTACACATTACATACATGATACACACACTCAATTTTTAAGGTAAGTCACCAACTTCATTCAGTCAATATAACTAATGTGGATTTCAGACGGTCCTGAAATGGTTTTCCATCACACAGAAGCCTGTTTCATGGTGGCCTCAGGGATGACGGACATGTCTGTCTGGGGTAATCAACGGAGCGCTGGGTCACTTGTTTTGCTTGACGGATTTGAAGCCCTCATTTATAATCTCACACACACATGCAGCCTCCGAAACACACACAGTCGTCTGCAGCCATCACAAATTAGCAAGGAAAGGTACCGTTTCCTTGCCAACTGGCCTGTAACCAGGCAACGTTGGTCTGTGTGAAGATGTCTTCAGTGGGTAAATGTGCATGCAACACAAAGATGAGATGAGGCTTGATGTGTGGATGGATTTCAGAAATATGGTATTACTTTAAATCCCTGGACATCTGATCCCCTTATAGTGCAGGACCTGAAGCCCAAAGATACAGCACATGAACAGGCAGACTGACAAGGAAACACACAGATAAGACAGAAACAGCTTCACAGTTCATCTGCAAACCCTGATCCAACAGGTATTTACATTCAAACCATATGAGCTGTTTAACCTTTACCAACCACTGCTGTCTGTGTCTACAAATACATTCCCCATGTTACTTCGATCATTAAGCATTCACAATGTTTCTGAGACTGAAGGAGGATATCTTAACTGAACAGGCTGCTTTTATAAAGCTTAAACCTTTAAGATACGATCAACTTTAGAGAAACATTGCTGTGAATAATACTGCCACACTCTCCCCCTTGGTTGACTAATTAAGGCTGAATTCAAAATAATGTGCTTTAAGTAAACTCTCTTCAATGTAGCAATAAAAACCTGAGGAGTCAAGCCACCACGGAGCAGCTTAATTCAAATGAAAATGGTTCTAAATAGCTTATGAAACTTATCAACCAGCTGCATGTTGCACCTCTGTCCAATCGACACCTCTGCTAATTCCCACTATATTGCAGCAGCATGCTCCACAGACAGCCATTAGATCTAATACCCAGCACACCCACTCCCCATTCTCTGTCTTTACCATGAGCATTTATTAAAATACACACACACACACACACACACAAACACACACACACACACACACACACACACACACACACACACACACACACACACACACACACACACACACACACACACACACACACACACACACACACACACACACACACACACACAGTTACTGTGCAGAGCCTACTTCCCCTCTACAAACTTGGTCCCTAAAGTTAACTTTAATCCCCTGCAGTTTAAATTGCTATCCAAAAAGAGAGACGGGTCTCTAAGGAGACAAAATTGGATCGTATTATTATCAAGGCTTTTATTTGGCAGACGCTTCAATATCAAACAAAGGAATAGAGTTCATCATACAGCCTCTGGATGTTATTAAAGTCCTGCAATGGTAGTTGTTCACTGAAGCTTACTCCGTTGACGCCAAAGACCAATGTCAAATTGACTTAGGGTAAAACTGTATTAAGCCTCGCTGTGAATAGGTCAACACGTGTTATTCTAGCAGGAGTATTGCAACAACGTCTGACTCCCTCTAAGGTAAAATAAAGGAAATAAATCACATTAAATTAAACTAGAAAATAAACGTAATCTGCCATGTGGAATAACATTACTTTTGCATGTGTCTCTTTGCTACTGTACCTTTGTGAGAAGTTTAATACAAACACATTTTTTTATCTGGTTTTACACGACAACTGGCATTTTAGAAAGAATTTTAAAAAGCTGAATTTCTGAGCCAGACATCTTAGAGTGGATGAAGATACCAAACAGAGAGAAAAATATACGTTTTCAAAATTATCTTCATTACTTTGGACAGGTTTTAATGGCGAGATGGAGCATAACAGACAGGTTGATGGTTTAAATTAGGGGTGAGAGACAGCCTAAATGAGAGAGAGAAAGACGCCCCCAGGGTGTCTCCACAAGCAGAGGGGATTGCAGCAGACAGCCGAATGGCCCTCAGCAGACTCCCTAGCATGTGTTCAAATAAACACTTTACCCCCTGTCGCTGCTTGTGAAAGCATTCACACTGGAGAGAAGCATTTCTGAAGACACAAACCAACACACACAAGCAAGACTCAAATCCAAGACATACAAACACCCGTCAGGAAGACATATCGGTGGCTATTAATGTTACTCTCACTGACACCTATTTGCCAAAACAACAGAAGTCAAATCCTCTTTTAAAAGCTTTTCACAACAAACACATACACACTGTGGTGGAGTATCCATATCACTCAATAGGGCACAGGCAGGTCACCACAGAGACAAAGATGGAGATTGGTGACCTTTTCCACCAAAGCCTCCCATTTACACCGGGGTGAGAACCCTTACTATCAGCAGGCCCAACCCTCTACTAAACATCCCTCCACAGCCACACGCATTCAGCAGCTCTTCACAGAATAAGAAGGGGAACAAAAAGAAGGAAGGAACATTTATTTAACGAGCCGTCTCCAGGCTGTCTTTCTCTCCCATTCAGTCCGCATCTTATGCTCTAAGCCGGTCCTGAGGTCAACCCCCCCATAACACCATCAAAACCCTGCACTACTGATGGCAGCAGTTTCATTCAACGCAAAGATTTATGATCTCTAATAGTTACCAAATGGACCTGAGGCTGGGGCTGCTCGAGGGGAGGCCACAGACTTATTTTCTTTAAATCTCAAGAAGAAAAGGCATGAAAAAAGGGGGAGCTTGGAGAGGCTGGGGTAGAGAATTAAGGACTGTCTGAAACTTTTTCAAGGTTGCCATCTGGGTCGGTTGCGACCCTTCAAACTGTCTGTCAATCTTGAACCAGATCCCCTCCCCTGCCAGATGGATAAGGCCCTGGGTAGAAAAGGACATGCTATCACAGTATGAGGGACAAATGCCCTCAGTCACCCATGACATATAACTTCATGGAATGTTTGAGGGGCAATTCTACAAACAGGACCTTTTAATAATCTACCACAATCAGGCGGTCAGCTAGTCAGCTGTCTACTGATCCTTGGTGGTGGTGGAAAGCTCCACTAGGGCACCCTCACTTCCTAATCCTATTCCCATAATCCCCAGAGGTCAGGGAGCGAGAAACAGTCCCGACTTTTTCAATACCCATTCCTCTTTCCTTTTAAGGCAAGAAAAAAGAGTTACTTCAAACTTCAAGGAAAGGTAGTTGAGGGACCTAAAGAAGTGAGGCAGATATAATGTCTCCATTCAGCAGCCAAGGGATTCACATCTTCATGAAATGATGAGGAAAATATTAACCTTTTTATAGGGAGAGTTTTTCCTTTTTGTTCTTAAATGAAGATGTTACATGACCACAGTTCTATGATAGAAAGGAAGAGTTCAGCATTTTGAGAAAAATTGCTCACTTGTCTGTTTTCCTCAGTTAGATGATCGTCTCTGACAAATACAGATACAGTATGTCTTAGTTAGGCATGAAGACGCAAAACAGGTGAAAAACAGAGATGCTGGCTTTGTCAGAATGTAACAAATCCACAACACCGGTAAAGCCAACTAACTAACACGTGTCTTGTTCTTATGAAGGTGGTTGTATGAACTTGGCCCTTCAGAAACGTTTCAAAGAAAGGTCAGCTTAAGATGCAAAGGAATAGAAATTGCCTGCCACTTCTTTCGTCCTTCCCTTTGTGATTAATTAAAAGAGTCTCACAGTCAATATCTTTACGAGGCATAAAACAGAATCCAAATATTGAGATCCACTGTGACACTCAAGAAAATGAAATGAACTGTGGAACCTGATATTAGCTTTTTGTTTCATTACAGCACAAAGACAGTATACCCACACAAACCCTGTTGCATATACCCTATTAAAAAATTGAAATTAGGGAAAAAAGGGACCAATAAAAAGCGATCCTCAATTCACCTGTAATGTAACTGTAAGTTATCACAACCTTGGCAGCTGGTCCCCTAAAGGAGATAACTCAAATCATAAGACACCCTCAGTGCCAGACCCTGACATGCATCCCGATGAGCTGCTGTACCTGCAACTGTGGCTGCGGTAAACCCAGAGACATAGATAAGAATTCCCCACGTCTGACCATGAAACTCTCCTTGGCCCTGTTTTCACATTTAGCACTAACATGCAGTAATCTGATTCCAAACACCTGTAAATATAAGTGTGACTGCATCGAAAATGCATCAGGGACACTCTGGCATTCGATCACTGAAGCCAAATTTGAAGGTGACATGTCCACATGAGTGCAAACAAGCACAAATCCCCAGTGGGGCTTGTAAAGTATTTGAGATTGATCCACACACTGAAAACCTTTAAAATGTATGGTTATACAAGGAGTATAGCTCCCTTGTTGTCTACAGTTTTTAGCACTTGCCTCATCATGTCTCCCTAACAACTTCTTTTTGTATTCAATATAATACAGCAAAGGAACACCAAATAGGAATTCCACAGCTAGTGAGAAGGGAGCTTGAGAAGCCTCCAAATTGGTGCAATAAATACAGTTTTTATGACCCCATAGCACAAAATGATAACAACCGATCTACCCAGGGGCTCTAGGGAGTTATGTGCTAAAAGTGCAGCAAAATTAATGCCGGCCAGAACCACCAGTAGATATAATTTTTTCAGAGCCTGTTCTGAGAAAAGGAACAGAGCTGAATATATATATTTCCTGGAAAAATTACATTACAGACTCATTGCAGTTCAAAAACAAAAAGTCTCCAAGCACTGATATTTGAAACATTGCAGGACTTAGCATTGTATAGTGTAGCAAAGCAGGTTTCATAAAAACATAATACATTATATCTATATCTATATAATTATAACCTATATCCTTATTGGTGTGACCTCATTTTCCCTACATTAACATTATGAAAAATAGGCCCGTGTAATGAGAATAATTGGCAATTACTGAAGTACGTTTTTGGCTCAGATGTCAATATTGCAGATATCTAACTCGAGTTATTAGAATTGGTATTTGAAGGGCAAACATTTTCCACTTCAAAAAGGTAGGATTTTATGCCTTCAGTATTCATTTTCAATATTGAAAAACAATTGATCTTCTCTCATCACTAATCTCTGCACAAAAGACATTTTTCAATCCTATTCCGGCATCGGCCATCAACGACTCACATAAAATCTGGCCAAGTTCTTATAAATTCCATGTTGCAAATGAAGAGTGTGTGCACTCGGCAGTGCTGGATGTACCTCTTCATGAAAACACACCAGCAGCAGCAACAACACGGCCACAAAGTCAGACATCCCACCAGGGAGTGAAGGGTCATAAATGGCTTTATTTTTTATTGGTCTGGGTTTTGTTTTTTTTGTGATGTGGTTTTATCCTTGTCACAGTTGGCCACTTCAGCACTTTGGCCCCGGTTGCCAGCTTTGGCAGCAATGCCCTGTAAGACGACACGGAGGGGACAGGACGGGAATGGAGATCTGGGTGAAAGCTAAGCACTGCTGCTCACCTTGGGCATCTGCTGAGCCTGCCAGGCGGGGACGGGCCAGGTTGCCATGACAACAGCAAAACAGCCAGGGCAACAACTCAATACCTTTTTGTTTTTTACAAGCTAAACCCAGCTTTATTGTCCTAGAAAAAACTACAGTGGTAGAATAAAATCATCTGGGCCTGTTGAAAGAGACAGTGATGCTGTCTTCTAGCAGTGTTGATGCATATATCAACTAGACAAATCATGCATCCTCAACCTAGAATGAGCTATAGATTTCAGCAGATTATTCAAAACTAACTTCAATGATTCGTACTGCCTTTCTTTCCTCGCTCTAACTTTGAAACTGGGGCAACTAAAGAGTCTGGGGCACTGCTTAATTTATTTGAGCAATCTTACAGTGATCGTCAGACAGAGAAATCTAACGCAGAGCTGCATGGAGAAAATTACTGCTGTGGGAGGAGTGGTTACTGTGATTATCATGGTCATCAAAGGCCCAAAGCTAACTTGAACCGCGCCTGCTTTACGACACTGCTTTGCTAGTTCCATGATGAATGAGGATGAATGAGACAATAAGAACTGAGCTGTATCTGACGTGCTGTGATCCGCAAACTACATTACCTGCAGTTCTACAGTTTTAGCTTGGATGCTAATATCAACAGATATATGACATTTACCTTAAATATGAGTCCCAAATGATACAGCCTACATCGCACTGTCAAACTTCAGGGCAAGTTCTACATAGAGCGGACAAGAAGGAGGAACAAACGGTTGATTGAACATTGCTTTGCTTATAGCTAAGCACATTGCAAGAAAAAGTGACCAGAAAGTCTGCAAACAATTATCAAGTCACAATCTAGAGCTGTCATGAGAAATCCAGCACGCACACGCCTACACATCTGCGTTTGTATTTGTCAGATTTCGTTTGTGGTGGTCGTCAACATTACCATCTATCTCAGACTAAACAGTTTTTCCAAAGGGAGAATGAAGGAGACGTCTGAGTAGTACGCTCTGTGTGGAACATTCCCTAATGGGCAGCGCTTGACTGAAGAGACAGAAATCAGTTAACACGAGTACACACACACAAGTAGACACACACACACACACACACACACACACACACACACACACACACACACACACACACACACACACACACACACACACACACACACACACACACACACCAACAGGTGTACACAGCACACACAGGGTTATTGTACTTATGTCAGCAGTGCACCTGCCTGCCGACCTGTTCAGCCTATGGCATAGAAATAAGCCCCAAATTATGTATTGATGTGCATGTGCATGTGCGTGTGTGTGTGCGTGTGTGTGTGTGTGTGTGTGAGTTTCCCAAGAGCCTACTAACATTCCCATGGGGACTTTTAGCTCTGTGACGAAAACAGACATTTTCCATTTCATGTTTCACAGGTCCCTCAAACCTCTGAGGTGTCACACACTCATGAACACATACACTCACACACACGCTTCGGTGTGATGGTTCCCAGCCAGCACCTCACTCTGTCAGCGCTCTGTAACTAACTTGTGGGAAGCTAGTACAATTTCAGCAATAAGGAATGAAGGAACCTGCACTGTGTCTTTTATCCCGGGAGGATCAGACTGACGGACTGAAACAGGAAGCTGGAAGTGATTCCAACAGTGCTGGTTGATAAGTAACTTAAAGCTAAGAAAGTTGTCTTTAAACTGAACAAAAGTATTCTTTCTGCCCTGTGAAGACACAAAACAAACTAATGATACATTCTGGCAAAATGTCCACTATTGAGATGTTACTATGCTAAAAACAAATCAATGGGGTTGTTATTCCCTTCCCTTATTTTGGTTATAACAGTAATCACATTTTGATGCTATGTATGGCAGCAGGCTATACACCAGATTTCAATCTGTTTGGATCTATAGACACTTACTTTTTACTTGGGTGAATAAACATTGTCCCTCTGTGCACACGAAGTTTGTATTACTATAAAAAGAATGTCTGGTTGTTAAAAACAAGCCAAACAATCCTGTATGTTTGCTCAGGGATTGTCTCGGGCTGTGAATTAGATAATACTTCCGACACTCAACAAGCCCTGATTCAAAACGCAGCTTATCTCACTGTTTATTTTGTCAATTGACTTGTTGTGATTACAGTGATTTGATTGAGCATGAGTTACTGTTTGCTTGATCAACAGGGAGTAATCAGATCAATATATAATAATCTTTAAACTGTCTGGTAATAATAATAAAGAAAACATGAAAACATTGGTTTCAGTGAAAAACTGTTTCTAATGAAAAAATGTGCTCCTCTTTAAGGATATAATTCAACAATAACCAGAACATTATAGCATCATTTAGTGTTTAACTGAAACAATTTACTTTTTCCAAAGTTACAGCCAGAAACGACACACTCTGCACTCACGATGACACTTAAAACATGCAACCTTAGAGAAAAACTGTCTAAGCTCCTCGATCAAAGCAGAAAAGGATGTTCACTGAGTTACCTTGAGTTGCCATTATTATACAACGGAGGACCTAGCCTGTGTATTTAACCTTAAACAGAGCTAATGAAAGGAGATGAGATGAAAGCATCAATAAGCATACTGAGACTGAAGCCTCTTCACATCTACAGTGTCATCCACTTAATGCTGACAGGGAGTTCAGAAAAAAAAGATGAGAGACTGAGAGAAAGAAAAGTATAAGGTAATAAGTGAGGGGGAGGTGAAAAAGAGAAGATAGAAAGCAGAAAACTCACTGCTGATATGTCTATGAGCCAAGTCACATTTCACACTGACACTGGTCCTAAAAGGAAGCAGGCATACAGAGCCTCTACCACACATACTTTTTCAGCAGGGGGTTTGTGTGCTGTCACTTCGACTGTCCTTCTTTAACCTCTAGTAATGGATTTACAATTTTACACAAACCTATTGTATGTACACACACAAAAACAGACTAAGCATATGGAGGATGCCAGATCACTGAGGCCTTCAACGATCAGAACAGACATTTTGATTTCATGCCACCGCTGCTATGAGTTTGCACACTGTAGCCAATTACGGGTAAACTGGCACATCTTATTTTTCCCATTTACAGATCGACAGGCACAGCAGCTATTTTTAACTGTGCATAAAAGCAAAGACTGTTTTCACACTCTGCCAACTCGAACTGTGTCTTTCATTAAGGAAATCTATTTAGAGACAAGAAGGGGGGGAGAGGCAGAGGAGCGGGAAAAGATGAGCTCAGATTAAATCTTTGAATGAAAACGTTTGAGGCTCTGTCTGTTATTTCATCACCAAACAGCCCGGCAGCTTTTTTAATAGCATGGGGCGGGTAGCCGTTTGCTGCCTTCCAACTACGTTTACGATCCTGAATCAAGACAATACAGATCACCACAAAGTGTTTGTCTTTGAGTTATTTCCAAGCCTCAGCTGGTGTCAATCACTGCTGTAGAGTTAGATGAGCAGGTCAGCAGACTGTGACCCCACCATCTGTGAATATGTCGATGGCAATTAGCTCGATAAGCACATCAGTACATCAAAGACGGATGGGTTGAAGAGAAAAAGATGGAGAAATCTATACAACGTTAAAGCAGAGAAACCCAACAAGAAGGTAGCTGATTCAAGAATACCACTAAAATAAGACACAAAGGTATTGTCGTCTTAAGATCAGTCAAATAAGATTACCTATTTGTGGACCTCTTCTCAGATATTTCTCTTTCACAGTGGGTGGGTTCCTGTGAATCTTTGAGTCTCATGAGTCTTTGAACTTATGCGAATGACGTGTGTTATACATTTAAAAACATTCACTCCTACTCAAAAATACTAACTTTACAGCTGGAGCTATAGTGTCTACTGCTGAAGCCATCAGTGATTGCAGTGATAGCTGTTATAATCAAACTTTTGTGACCCTTCTTTTTGCTTTTAATGTAGGTATAACTGACAGGGCGTGTCCTGCTATCCCTGCATGCACCGGTAAACACAGCTGCGGGCTCCTTATCCATTAAGTGCCTGTTGCCTGGGCGGTGGATCATTCATTTGAAGTGTAGTTTTAGAAAAATAGAGCGACACCAGGGAAGATGCCAGCTGCGTCTTGGTCGGGATGGTGAGGCGAGACAGCAGTGCCAGACAAAACGACTTTAAATAATGACCTTCCTTTTCTCTCAGGCATGGCCACTGAATATCTAACTAACAAGCTCATTGAAAGGCCTGACAGGAACTCAGAAAAAACACGAGTCACACCGGGAAAAGGTGGCTGCCCCACCACTGAATTCCTGCTTGTTTTAATTAAAGGCAATACCTGACCCATTCTAACACCAGAACTCACGTTCGCTTCGAAATTTAAGAAGTGATGGGTCATAAATCCTGTTTTACATGGATAAAGTATAATGTTTTCACTACAACAGCATGAATAGAGCGTGAGTCCCTCTGGCTGGACGACATTCCTGAAAGATCAGAAATACTTCTATTTGTGTGGTTTGAGTGTGGATTTCTGGGATCATAACTCACATTTAGAGGCTTTTACATGCCACCAAGCAAGAAATTAAGGGGGGGAAACACTTCCATGGAAAGTTTGCAGCCATGTGAAAGTGTTTAATCGCTAAGCTCCAGCGGGCGCAAGCACAGGGTATTTCAACAAGCCATTGTGCCAGGAGCAGGCTGTCAACACAGAGGCAACTGTGGACACACATTAGGATCTCTCTCTTACACTCACACGCACACACACACGCACACACACGCACACACACACACACACACACACACACACACACACACACACACACACACACACACACACACACACACACACACACACACACACACACACACACACACACACACACACACGAAGACCTGTTGCAAGGCAGCATTGCAGAGCCTTGATTCTATTGTACAGATATAAAGTCAATGCTTAGTATACATCCTGTCTCCATCTATTTTGAGTTTTGCCAGGTTTCCGGGACTTCCAATCTCCAGTTCAAGCTCAAGCACTGGGACATTCCCAGTTCCATTACACAAAATACAGTGCGTCTGCGCTTTATGTGTAGCCTTTCATAATCCAACTTGGCTGTGGTATTTAAACACAGAGAAGGCTCCTGCTTTCACAGCATACCAAAAGAAAAAATACTGTGGTTAAGGACAAAAAATGTACTGCCACAATAGCTCAGGAAAATCCATCTAGCATACCTTACCAGGAAGTACAAAACACATGTTCATTTCAGGGTGCAATAGAACATGCCTAATAGGGTTTATTAGATCAATCCTGGACAGGAAATCTCCAAAAATCCACACTGAAACAACAACAAGGACTCCAAGACAAACATTTTTTGAAGGATAAACACATTGTGTATAATGCTACAATGACTTTCCAGATTGGTGTGTGTGTGTGTGTGTGTGTGTGTGTGTGTGTGTGTGTGTGTGTGTGTGTGTGTGTGTGTGTGTGTGTGTGTGTGTGTGTGTGTGTGTGTGTGTGTGTGTGTGTGTGTGTGTGTGTGTTTGTGTGAGTTTAGGGGACAGATAGAGGCTCGGACTCTTTGATAATGAGGCAGAGGAAGGGCAGTGCAGCTGCTTTCCTCCTAGCAGCATCTCATCTGCTTCATTAGACTGCTCTGTCTGTGTTGAGTTCATGTTTGTTTCAGGCGATAGGAAACATGAATCAAAGCATTCTGAGGTTCGCTCTCTTGCTTCCTGCACGCAGAGGAGGAAAGCACTTATACAGCAACAAAATCCTCTCCGGGGACAGAAGAGAGAAGTGAAGGGGAAAGCGAACAGAGCGACACAGCACTTTGATTCCAGCCCACGATCGGAAATCCAGAAACTGATAGCTGTATGGACTGAGTTCACACGGGGGCCGGTAAAAATGATATGATGGGGAAGGTTCTGTACATAGCCCAGATTGTGTTAAAAAAGACGGAGGGAACTCGTAGTCCAAAAAAATAATAGGTATGAGGAGAGAAGATGATCCTGCCTTTTGTCTGCTGTAAACATCCCTTATGGGATAGACAGAATTGAATGTGCCCTGCATTTGATAAGGCAGGGATGCCAGAATTGATTAACACAAGTGATGCATCATTGTCTTCTTCTCTGGACGTCTTATTTTGTCGATGCATTACACTCACTGGATCATTTGATTAAATAAGATTAGTTGCAGTCAATAGCCAGAATATCGAAGTGTAGCTTTTGTACATTTTTAAGAATTGAGTATGTTTAACTTACTAGCTCACAACAAGAGTTGTCAAAGTAGAGCTGCAATGAAAATGTCCTGGACAAGCAAGCCGCCCATTATCACAGGGTTGGCAGTTCTGCCTCCTCCTGTCCACATATCAAAGATGGTGAACCGTAAGAGGCCAGCCCTCGCCCTTTATGCGTGTGTGAAATGCACGGGCAAATGAAGTCCATGCAGTCCATACAGTGTTGTTCTTTATGTTTGTATGTAAACATATACTGGACATGCTTGAATAGTGATACTTTGTTAGGAGTATTTCTGCAAAGAGTTAAAGACTAAACCATGCTCTGTTGTCTTTTATCTCTCATGCTTTGACACAGGTTGCCAGACTGGTTTAAAAAAACCTTATTTTTCTTGTCTTTAGTGGCCATCATTTTTCTTCCTTTGTTGCGTCACAGAAGCTGGAGGTCTCAAAGGTCAGCCCCTTGACAAATGAAGCAACTCATTGTGAGGAGAAGGGAGGAGGAAAGGAGAATAAAGGAGTGAAAGGACATTTGTTGCTGCCAGACCGGGCACGACCTCACCATTTGGACAAACCCACGTTTTTTTAAGACTGACGTCCACTTGAGGAAATTCAAAGCTGTGCCGCACGCATAAAGGCTGCGGATTGAGAGGCCCACTTACTGCCTCCTTACACACACACACACACACACACACACACACACACACACATACCACACCCTTAGCTTTTCCAGTAATCCCATGGGACCTCAGTCACCCCCTGAAAGAGTGAGCCTGACACGAGCCTCTGACTCAACCCTTAATATCCCCGCTAACCCCCTGCACACACACATGCATACAATTCCCTGTTTGAGAAAGTAGGGGGCCCCAGGACGGGCAGGTGCTGCAGCAACCTCACAGTGTGGTGGCTGTGCGTGTAAAGGGTGTGTGTGTGTGTGTGTGTGTGTGTGTGTGTGTGTGTGTGTGTGTGTGTGTGTGTGTGTGTGTGTGTGTGTGTGTGTGTGTGTGTGTGTGAAGAGAGAGATGGTAGGGAGCCCGTTTGCCGTCTGGCAGTCCAACATGCATGATCAGCCAGTCTGTGTTTCTCTCTCCTGGGATTTCTTGGCTCTATGAATGTGTGTATTTGTGTGTGTGTGTGTGTGTGTGTGTGTGTGTGTGTGTGTGTGTGTGTGTGTGTGTGTGTGTGTGTGTGTGTGTGTGTGTGTGTGTGTGCGTGTGTGTGTGTGCATGCACACTTTTGTTCCTTACAAGATCGGTCAATGGATCAATGCATCAAGGATTATTTATCACCCCAATTGCATTATCAGGGTCAATGTCAGCGGACAACACACCCACAGCCTCCAGTGTGCTCCCACTCGTCTCATGCTCTCCCCTCAGCAGGAGTTTGGTCTGATAAAGCTGCAGCTTGGTTACATGTTATGCCATAATTATTTTTACCCAGCAGGCAAAGGATTTAAAGCTGCACTAGGCACAATTTTGAACTAAAAATACATTTGTCTCATCAGCCTAAATCAGCAGAGAGAAGACTGAGCCATCTCCACCAGCTGAGATCTGATAGGTTCACATCATTAAGCCAAAGGAAATGCTGGTGCCGCGTTTGTTTACCCACAGAAAGGGAAAACGAATCAACACCAATCAGCAATATAAAAACTAACAGCAATGAGTGAGTAGCAGAATAAAGGCTACATTCACCAGAATGAGATGTTTTGTAATGCTTTAAGCTGCACAACTGAGCAGGCATGGCAAACATGAGCAATTTGTGTAAAGTTTAGCATCATGAGTCGTGATTTGTGGGTACTTTCTGACAGTAATCTCATATCCTCGTGCAGGTTTAAGTCACTTACATTAGTTATTAAGCCAGTGTCACAGCATAATGACGGTGTAAAGGCCATGATACATGGACTGTTAAATTAAAAAAGTTACATGGTCCTGTTTTCGGTTCCATATGTTGAAATATTGCATTCTGTTCATCCAAAATCTTTCCCGTGTTTCATGACCTTTAAGCAAGACAATGGAGAGCTTCATCTGGTCAATACATCTGTGTTGGTTCAAGCTAATAACAGAGTCAAGTCAGGGGTCACCCACAGTTCACACATAGATGAGCACCTTCCAACACAGCTCCACAATGAGTGACACATGCATACGGCGAGAGATTCAAGCCACTGTAGCTTGCAATACATACCTTGTCAAACAGAGACTTCCATTGCTAAGACATAGAAAGAGAGAGAAAAGGGCAAGTGACGAAGTGAGAAGATAGGAACAAAATCTCAGACACAGGTGCCCCAGTGGAGAGGAGCACCTGTATTGTAATGAGGCCAAAAGGACTTCCCTCTATTTGCCGTAATTGCAGTCTTAAAATCAGATTGCTAAATCCGATCAGTGTGTTCAATGAGTTACAACAAAAGATAATAAGATGTGAATAATAATGTCTAAGGGTTTTCTCATAGTAAGCAATTTGAATGTTTGAAACAACTAATGGAGCAACAGTAATATGTGTGTGAGCGAATTGAAAAATTAATAATCCTAGAAAGGATGTAGCGCTACAAGCCTGTTGTGGCCACTCGATTTTTTTTTCTGTAAAACTTGGTTCCTTAAACCCCATATTTTAGATAAACATCGAAAATGTATTTTAGGAGTATCTTTTTAATTTACGTAATCTAACGTAATGCCTTAATATTATCCAATGCAAATGAAAGTGGAGGTCCTGCTGCGTAATTGAAATTGTGAACATGTGAATCTGTATCAGTGTGCACTTAGGGTCCCTCTGTGTTAGACTTACGTCTTCTTGAGCCACGGGGAGGACGTCGGTGCTTTCCAAAACCTCGATCTCCTCGCCCTCCGCGTTGGACGCCACCGCTGGAGAGGAGTTCACAGGTGCCTCCCGGGTTCCGCCCGTCATCCTCGGGCTGCTCTTCTCCATACACCCGGGAGAGCAGCGAATCAATAATCCTCAGGAATGACTCCACATAGTTTATAATCCCGTTTCGTTCCCTATGTTTCTTAACAGCAACAGAAAGCAGAGCATCATGCTCGTTTACGCATCCCTTGAAGTTGGATCTGACTTGGATTTTGGACAGTCAGTTTATTCCACGTGAAAAGATAAAACGCTTGATGAGGTTTGCGATCTCCAGTTTGTTTCCAGAGCACTTCCTCAAAGTCAAGCCTTGACAAAGTTGATGTGGAATAGTTAGGTAATAGTTCTGGGCTGTGAAGTGCCCTTGCGATGTCACACCACTGTCCTCCACATCGTTAGTCAGCAGTGACAGAGATTTGCAGAGCTGGAGAAGAGCTTGGGTTGGATTTGCTCGCCACGGACAGAGGCAGCGGTCCAAGTTTGATCACTGAGGGGATGCGCATTTACAGAGCGAGTCTTCTTACTTTGAGAGATGCGACGCAGCAGTGACAGAGCTAGGATCATCTGAAATAAATAATGACATCATCAAACACTGTCAAAAACATAAAACGTAAGACAGAGATGACAGACAGTCTCATATGCTGGTCAAGCCCGATTTAAAGAGCATGGACCTCAAGACTCAAGGGAGAGAAGTCCAAGCAAGTGCCATATTTTGTGGTGCGTCATGATACCTGGCATGCTGCTTTCATACGCTCGGCGGCACAGTGCGGGGACAGCCGTCTGCTGAAGCCTCAAAGAGGCGGAGGAACACACCGGCGGTCTGCGATGGGATGGTTGGTTATGCTCCAGGAGACGCGGGGACTGTGCTCCAGCCGCATGAGTCCCTCTAGGCACAAACAGAGATGCAAAGAGACGTAGGGGCGGAGAGAGGGGAGGGAGCGAGAGATTTGGTCGGCGGTGAGGAGGGATCACCAGACACTCCCTCTCAGGGGTTTCGAGAAACTCCGGGCTCCCTGTCTGAACAGCTGGCTGTCACCGGCTCAGAGGTTGTGGGTCATTTGTGCATGAAGATGAAATGTTGTATAATTATATGGTAATGTACTGCACCTCTCTAAGATTACCACCTGACACACTTTAGTAAGGAACCTTCGAAAACGCTTTTAGTAAGGATTTTCTATGGGTAACTAATGTGAGTGCTTTACAGATCAGTAAACGCCATTCAGGTGGGCCATGAATCTAATTCTATAATGTTTGCAGTTATAGTAAAAAAGAAAGGGATTTATTACAACTTAAATGTTTTATGGAGTGTGCAAAATAAAGCATCTGTGAAAGACGTATTTCACCACATATTTCCTCTATGGGGTTTATTCAAATTAAATGCATTCTCCTTTCATGTTATAAATACTAGTTTACCATGTACCACACAAGCAGCATTAACAGTGAAATAGCTTAAAGGCTCAAAAAGGAGGGAGTGTCGGAGGTTGTAAATTCCAGGTTGTTTGAGGGAATATAAACTGTCCCCTCCAGTCTGCTGCTACAATCCCCCAAAATGATTGGGCCTCATCTCAGACACACACCTACCTATTACCTCCAGAGACATCAAACAAAACTAATAGTTGGGTGGAGGCCATGTATAAGGAGAAAATATGTGATGGTGGTGTTGTCTGTGTAGGTTGATCAGTATCCTTCTAGTGAAACTCCCCCAGGTACCATATTATTGCCATGGAAACAATATGGCCAATTGATATTTCTAACCCTGAGGGTCTTCTTCTGACTCCTACACACAGTGTTGGGTTGAAGTTGGAGCATGGAATAAAAATAAAAAAAAGTCCAAGGAGCCGTTCAGAGATCAGCAAAATAATGTTGACATTGTGTAATTTGATTTGGTCTTTACACAGTTTGGAAGTAAGTGTGTCCTATCCCTGACTTGTACAAATAAAATCGCCTCAAAATAATGTATTTTTACCTCTTACATACTAATAATCATTAAAACAATGTGAAGTATTCATTGATGAACTGTTGCATATTAATTCATAGACAATAAGGACTCAAGGGCATAAAGCTGTAGATGCAATGTACTGTATATCTTGTTTTGATAAACAAATGAGTTGATCATGTTTTTTTTGCTTAAATATATACAGTATAAATATGAGTGCTGCAAATTAAGTCTAACAATGACACAAATAAAGATAAACCATAAAATATAACAATTTTCTTAAAACGTACATTAGGAAGAAAGGGATATTGTCTTATTAGCTACATGGCACCTTTAGGAATTTCCATTCAAATAAGCTTATTTGACAAAATAAGCTTGAATGTTGTTGCTTTTGCAGTTCATGTGCTAACATCAGCTAAGAGCTGTGACAGATGAGGGAAGAGAGTGTGAACAAAGAGACAAGATGTACAGCAAGGAAAACAGCTGCTATGTGGGAGAACTTAGCTCATGTATAAATGAACAGATGGGGAGTATAGCTTTCTTTTCACACAAGTCGTTCTCAAAGCTTTCTGCAGGTACTAACTGTTCTTTAAGCCAGTAGCAATCTCTTTTGTCTAACAACAGCCCCTCACTGAAGATTGTCATCATTTGCAGTGTTCATGTGTTTTTATGTTAAATTGTCTGATATGCTGCAAAATGTTAATTATGTGAAATGATGTTTTATAACAATATTTATGTTGTCTTCCATTCTGTCAAAACTGTGTTCAAATTTGCATTTGTTCCTATACACCTTGGTTTTTCATTCCATTTTAGTTTAACTATATTCCATTCATTATGTTAGGATAACTACTCCAAACAATGATCTATTATTGTGACTATTTCAATTTATCAACAAATTTAGTTTATACGTTACTGTTAGCTACATTATATCTACTGTTCATCCTATTGAGCTGTTTATCCATCACTTTAGGTAATACAGTTTGTGCTGTTTACATAAGGTGATGGATAAACAGCTACTTTTAGCTTACTATTTCAACTTCTCTGCTTGTAAAATGTGCATGCATCTTCAATTGCAACAATGGCATTCAAGTGTTACAGCTGAAGCAATGTGTGTAATGAAAATCCTAAAAATGGAAATTGTAGAAGTACCCCCCGACAGACAAGTACGTATGGCTAGGAGTCCCTACTCTAAGGAAAGGCGTTAAAGTCTTCTTTGTATCAAACATCTTTAGACAAACTTTACTGGAAACAGGCTGTACTGGCACAGACTTCCTTTTAATGGTTAAATAGGAGTTCTCATGCAGCACAGTGTCTGACTGTCTCACATAATTACAGACACTCATTAGTGAGAAGCAGTGGTGCTTCAAATGTCGTGACAAGGCAGCTGCGCCAGAAAATTCAACTTCAAATGTCTAAATGTAGTGTTTCTGAGGACTGTATGGATTTAACAAGACACATTTGGGCCTTTTTCTGTCTCTCAAGTGTCCCAGGGTACTGCTTGATTTAACACACATTTCTGGGTCTGCTTTAAAAAAGTGTGTGGCTAAATGACTCCTTCTGAAAACTGATCTAAAAACTTCAAGGTTGAAACTTTAAATAAACCAGATAATCCTGTCTGTAGTCCCTCATGAAGTTAACAATATTCTGCCATGTTGGTCAACTAAAGCTGCTTCGGATTAATACGCATGTAGCTTGTAAAAAATGATGGTACATGTTCTTTTAAGGAACATGTTTTTAAAAAATGAGTTTTAACTGAAATAAGGTGGGCACCAAAATTGAAGATGTACCAAACTAAATGCTAAAATCACAAAAAAGTATTATCATCTGTGTGATTAACATCCTTTGAATGCCATCTATTTGAGTCCAAGCCATTAGTATCCCAACACCAAGCATCCACTATGTTAAGCAATGAGTGATAGTATCAGCTTGATGAGCATTTTAAATCAAAGTCATATCTTTGTAAGGATGGAACAATAATTAAACAATACAATGATTCTAATTCAAGCCATAGATGTGATATTCTTTAAAGTTATTCCTGGTGAAGCTTTTCCTAAGAATACTTACCCTCCTCTTGATATGACTGCAGTCCTTTTCGCCTCGCAGTTTACACATACATACATACATAGAGACTAAAGAGACAAGTTTCATCCACTGAGGATTTTTCCGTTAAGCAATGCTGCCCTCTAGTGTCTTAAACCCAGTAGTCATATACACATACATGCTCGTTCCTTAAGATTAGAATGTTTAATCTTGGCCAAACTAAAATCAGACAAGAATAAAGATAAATAAAAAAGAAGCATGGATAGTTTAAAATAATAAAAAAGTTTCCTTGATTAAATATCCTTTTTTAAACGCTGCGCTGACATTTAAAAAAAAAATGAAATCACCTTAAATTGTAATAAATCTTGAATTTGAAAGTGTTTCATTACTTGGCAACATCTTCAAACACAAATCCACCACACCAGACTTAATAGAGATATTCATTTATTGTAAACAGTTGGAAAGGCAGGGCAGAGAATATACACAAACTGAGCGTTGAGGCAAGCAGTTGTTATTGCATGGAAAATTAAAATCTGGGTTTACACATTTGCATCTTCTGCTTAAAAGAATAGATAACCGGGATTCACAACAGGGTCGAATTACTTGCAAACTTACTATGACGCCATTTTTTTCTGTTCAGCACACTGTTTAATAATTAGCACTTTTATACCTGTATAATTGGGGGATGGAAAGCAAAACATTGAGGTTGACAGGGGAATTATCTTTTACATTGAGTCTTAAAACTCTTGAATGTGGTTGGAATGGTGAAGCATGCAAAACCAAAATGTATGGAGTGTCAAACTTCACAGGTCTTTGCATACTAACACACACGCACACAATGAGCTGACAAATATGGTACCAAATTGGGAAGACATTAGAGTGAGCGGCAGATTGTTCAACTACATTGCACACATCAAACACTGCCCTACTCAGATGTGTAAACAATTTAAAAAGTTTGCATCGAACAATTTTGCTAATATCAATTCTAATGTTTTTGTGAGTTCATAAGCAGACTGTTAAGCTAAAATCTTTGCATTTCGTGTTATGAGTGTAAATCAGACATGGCCCTTTTATACAAGACAAACAAATGTAAAGTCTACAATATTATTTACACTATTTACATATAGTTCAGTCTAATAAAAGCGTCAATGTTATTGCAAATCTCACATTCCCATCACAACTGACACCAAATTGTTCATTTCAATCATCAAGCAACCAAAAAAATAGCTTTATATGCAACTCACCCACGTTACTCACTACGGCTCTTCAGCAGCTTAACCTTCATTTATATATATAAATATAGATATATTGATTTGCAAAAACTTGCAAACAAACAGATTAAGCATATTAGCAATTTGTGTACAAAATTAAATATTGTTTATTTTTCTTCCCAAGAAGAGAACGTGTCAGTGGAATGAGGATGCAACAAAAAGAAATGTTTGCCAAGGTAAGCTTCCACACATTTTCCTTCTGGTCAAAACAAAACAATGAGACATTTTATTATATTTTCATTTACTTAATACAAGCTTAAAGTTGTGACTGGTAAAAACAGTTCTGTGTGTACCATGGGGATAGAGAGGGTTAGACCCGGGTACCCTAAGATCACCGCTGTTTGAGCAGCACTCTGTACATGGCGAAGCCCAGCACTGCAAACATTGAGGCCCCAACACTCGCTCGCAGCCAGAAGGTGGAGCTCTTCAGGTCTGCTTGGCTTACATGTCTGTTAAACAGAGAAGAAAACCAGAGAGAGATGAATAGATATTGAAAAAGGGAAGGACACTAAAGTAAATAGGCGAGGTGTTACTGGGAAGGAGGATGCGAAAATAAGAAGGCATGGCCTGAAAGAAATATGGGTGAAATAACAAAACAGGGGTGAAGCTTCGAATCACGGATATAGATGTTGAAGACAAAGCCAGTCAAAAACATGAGGGACGTTCAGGATTATTGTTATGACATGAGATAACAAGACAAGGAATTAGCTATGACAGCTCTGTTAAATGAGGCAGCTGAGGCACAGTGACGTGACAGTGACAGTTTCAACACTACTGAGGAGCAGGCAGCCTACAAGCAATATCAAAAAAGGTAGTCAAAAAATGAAGATAATAGAAAGGCTTCTTAGATGGACTCAAAGGACTCTGACAGCATGAAACAAGGGGAAACACAAAATGGAAACTATGATGTAGAAACTGTGACTGACTCTTGTATCATATTTACATTTCTGGGAAATCAGTTCCTATATATAGAACAACTTTGTAAAAAACAAAAGTCAAGCGAAAAAAGCAGAAGAAATGTATGGGAAGCTTGAGGTGCGATGCCAACAATGAACTTATCAGAGATACAGGGAGGGTTTTAAAAAGGTAAAAAAAGGACCTTCTGAGTACAACAGCGTAGAGTTTGGCCCTGACCGTCTGCAGCAGCTCAGAGTTGAGGAAGTTCTGACACAAGCAGAAGGTGCACCGGTTACAAGTGCACATGCAGCGCAGCCGGGCGTGGCTGAGGAGAGATATAAGGAAGACAAACACCAACACACAGTTTATGTATTAAACACACAAGAGAGACAAAGGTAAGATAGAGTTAAAAGACGCCGCCACCACCATGCAGTAAGTAATTTGAGGCACATTGCCTGAGAGCCAGAATCTATGGTCGTTGGTCAGCCGTCAAAACAATCTGAAATAAGATCCTGAGAGATGCAATAATTATTGAATTATTTTCTAATTAAAGAAATACAATACATTGCAAACACAAAATACATATTACATTCATTCATTATAAATAAAAGTCCAAATTCTCAGATTTTAGCATCTTACATGTGAATATGTTCTAGTTTCTTTCCTCCTCTATTACAGTCAATGGAATATCTTTGACTTATGGACAAAACAAGACACTTAAAGAAATCTTCTTGACCCTCCAGAAAAAAAAAAACGGCAAACAACATCTTAAACCATTTTCTGACTTCTTTTTCGATGTCAGAAAATGACATCTAAACGATTAATCGAGGAAAGATGAATTGTTAGTTGCCCCTGTTGTTATATTCTGAATCTTGACATAATTATCTATTTTGTTGTCGATTAAATAGTAGCTGGTGTGTTGTGTGTAGTTGTGGAAGTGGGATGTGCAGAGAGGCGCTGTGTGCTGACAGCGCACTGCAGCTCACTGACTGACTGCACAAGTGTGATCCGCTGAGAGAGATCAACACCACTGCTCAGCAGGGGAACACATTTACCCACACTGCAAAACACTGTGGTTTCAGATTTGAAAGCAACACGCCCAGAGGGATGTGAAATGCATTAATATAGACTGAGGTACATCATATCTGATAATGACACTGAGTGTGGTAGCATCCCCACAGGAAGCACGTTCATCCTGAGGCAAGGAGCAAAGGCATAGAAATGAAAGACAGTTTAGAGAGCCTGGGTTTTAAAAGGGAAGGTGGACTTAAAAAAAAACATCTGTCCCACTTGTTTCATGCACGATTTCCTGCTGGAATTTATTTCACAGCATACAGGAAATACATATGAAAATGTTAGATCAAATAACAACCCTGTCTGTTTAACAGGAGCAAACAAGCAGCAGAGACTGAGCCTTTTCGCCACCTCAGGCCACGAGAAGAAAAACATAGTTCAGATGATATCTAGCTCAGGATATAAAGCACTAATTGCCCAGTGCAATTTTCTATAGACCTAGGGGGATGTATTAATGCATCATGCTCAAATATCTTCCAGCATCTTCAGCTACATAGGTATTTAGAAAACACAGGCCTTAAGTCACCTTTGAATAAGCGACTAAGAAGATTGTTGCGGAAATTACCAAACTGCAATTCTCTTTCTCAAAATTGAAAGTCTTCTGTTGGTGAATGACGATTTGTTCTTACAATCATATCCCAACATCACTGTTCTTTAACTGGTGTGTTAGCCAACATGAAACACAGTATTAAAAGCATGTTAGCTTTAAACACCGAGTTGCCAGTGTGTTAGGTGTTCCTAGATAATGCTAAAATAACAGTTATGAGATCAATCATATCTTCATGAAGGTTTTGCTAATCAGTTTTTCCTTAAACGATTGATTTATATCAATAGGGTAGTCTAAATAACAGAAACAGCTTTCAATTCAACAGCACGACATGACATCCAAAGTTAAACAGTTTAACTTTCATAAAGAATTTCTTTCATTAATCTGCATTAGCTTTAGCTAGAGGCATGTCCAACTCACTATGATTTTTTTCTTCTTAAAGTGCAACAATGACAAATCCAGAGAGTGTTTTCTCCATACTTACGGGTACATGGCCATGGTGGTAAGTTTGGTGTAGATGTCTTTGCTGGGCCCTTCTGCAGTGTTACAGGTGAAGGACTGCGGAGGGGGCATCTTGTGCTTCCGACAGAAGTCCAGAGGAGTGCAGCCGTATATCTGTTTGACCTCCGGCAGGTCCGACTTCCCTGCTATCATCATACATGGAATCTTGCTGTCCATGAAGTATTGCTGAGGAGGAAAAGAGAGGGCAATTGGCTATTGTGGCTGATGTCAGAAATCATCTTGGTCAAAGGTTAACTTTCACAGTCATAGACAAGGGGGCCAAAAATACTGAGTGTTTTTTTTATGTATCGTGTCCAAATGTTTAAGCATTGGGGGTAAAAAACACCCCAACATTTCAGCGAAAACATATCATTTGTAACCCTGTTGTGGATTCAAAATGTCATTTGAATTCTGAGATAAGGCACACATATACCTTGAAGACTTTGGCGCAGTATTCAAAGGAGTAAGGGTTGCTGACATCATAGACCAGGCAGACAATGTCACAGGCCAGGTCATCATCAGACAGGTAGTCAAAATCAGGGAAAACTTCATGAAGCTGAGAGGGAAGGAGAAAGAGAGTTAGGAGAACATTGCTGAATTTCAACAATAGTCACATAATAGATCAATGGATAAATGGACGATGGAAACAACTGCAGATATTCTGGGTCAATCACTGTAGTTCAGAGATCAAATTTGAGAGTGAATACTGTTTGACCAAAAGCTAGCAACGTTATATTTCTCCAACTATTGTGATTTAAGTGATAAATGTATCTGACTAAAAGGCTCGCCACTATGGGACTCGTGTATGTTTTTTCTCCACAACCACATTTTAGTAGCAACATTTGAGTAAAGTATTGCGCACACAGGAAGCTTTGCATGTGCTGACTCAAGTGAGTATTGCAATATACACTGCCCGGCCAAAAAAAAGGTTGCCACCTGGATTTAACTAAGCAAATACATAAGAGCCTCCCAATGGATAATTACTGCATGGGTGATTATGTTTCATGTGGCAACAAGTTATTTAACCCTAACTGATGCTGCCAGTAGCTTCTCATTTGTTAAACAGTCATGTCGAAAGACATATCCTGTGGTCGTGAAAAAGATGTTAATCTGTTTCAGAAGGGTCAAATTATTGGCATGCATCAAGCAGAGAAAACATCTAAGGAGATTGCTGAAACTGTCCAACGCATTATTCAAAACTGAAAGGACAGTGGGGAAAAATCATCTGCGAGGAAAACGTTTGGTGGAATCAAATCGTAGAAGAACAACAGTAGAACTCACGGCTATGTTTAATAGTGAAAGTAAGAGCATTTCCACATGCACAATGCGAAGGGAACTCAAGGGATTGGGACTAAACAACTGTGTAGCCTCAAGAAAAGCACTTGTTAGTGAGGCTAATCGGAAAAAGCGGCTTCAATTTGCTAGGGAGCATAAAGATTGGACTCTGGAGCAATGGAAGAAGGTCATGTGGTTTGATGAGTCCAGATTTACCCTGTTCCAGAGTGATGGGCGCATCAGGGTAAGAAGAGAGGCGGCTTGAAGTGATGCACCCATCATGCCTATGCCTACTGTACAAGCCTGTGGGGGCAGTGCTATGATCTGGGGTTGGTGCAGTTGGTCTGATCTAGGTTCAGCAACGTTATGTGCCCAAAGAATGAGGTCAGCTGACTACCTGAATATACTGAAGGACCAGGTTATTCCATCAATGGATTTTTTCTTCCCTGATGGCACGGGCATGTTCCAAGATGACAATGCCAGGATCTATCGATCTCAAATTGTGAAAGAGTGGTTCAGGGAGCATGAGACATCATTTTCACACATGGATTGGCCACCACAGAGTCCAGACCTGAACCCGATTGAGAATCTTTAGGATGTGCTGTAGAAGACTTTGCGCAGTGGTCCGAATCTCCCGTCATCAATATAAGATCTTGGCAAAAAATGAATGCAAGACAGAAATAAATGTAGTGACATTGCAGAAGCTTGTGGAAACGATGCCACAGCGAATGTGTGCGGTAATCAAAGCTAAAGGCGGGTCCAACAAATATTAGAGTGTGTGACCTTTTTTTTTGGCCAGGCAGTGTACATCCCTTTTTTTCCAGCTTAAAAGAACAACCTGGTAAGCACAGCCCAAATAGTGCTGCACTAAGTCAAAATTGCAACAAAAAAGTGATAATAAATCAAGTAGTATTAAAGGTTCATTTGATACTCACAAGTAGGTATTTCTCCTGGCCATAAACATAGGTTGTGCTGATGGCATAGTAGGATCTTTGTTCCTCACTTATCGTGTTTTGGCGCTGAGAGAAAAAGAAGAGAGGGAACATCATAAAAACTAGAACAGGACATGAAACTGTCTGTAAACTATGATTTAGCATCTGGGAAATGTTTATCACATATCACATCACATATATGCAAGAGAGGGAAGTGCTAAGTGCTTGTGAAAGAGTAAAACCAACACTGTTTGAATCTGGGATACTGAAATATCTGTGAGGGGATAGTATGCATTAAAATCTGTCATTACTGGTGTGCAAATCTGTTTACCAGGAGGTTTCTACCCAGAAAGGCTTGGAGGAAGCCGCTTTTGCCGCTGCCAACGTCTCCAAAGACATTACAGCGGAAGACGCTGCGCTGGGTCTGCTTCTTCTGCAGGTCAATCTTCTTATCTCTGGTCACTGCAGGGACACACGGACACACACACACTGTTCAGACTACTGCTATTCACAACACATGCCCTCAGACAGTCAGATTGAACAGCTGCTTTAAATGTCCAAAGGTTTATGACAGTTGATTTATTGATGAGATTACAGACGGCAAGCAAAATAGTTAATTGACGTGTAAAGCAATTACTCTGATTATGACCCTGAATAACAACCACGGATCCAATAAATTAAACAAATCTACAAGTTATAATTTTACACAACTATGGAAAAGAAGATTTTAAAGTGTGATCCACCTGTTACTCCTGCTGCTTGGGACTCCTGCTCAGCAATGATTGAGTAACCGAGGTAACCCATATACTCCAGGCATCGTTGGACATCAAGATATGTTGTTAACCTGAACAAATGCAAGTGGAAATATATTTAAAAGCTAGTTTTATTAAGTTTAGAATTGAGATATTGTGGGGGTTTTTTTAAAGAAAATGTGTATAGTGATTTTGAAATGTTCAAATGCTACACGAACAGGCTTTAACGTAAATGATCACCACTCACGTCCACTGGGAGAGATATCCCTGGTAGGTGATCCAGCCCTGGTCGTTAGTGCAAACTGTGTTATTGACATCTGGACCCCAGGGCATGTAGGGAAAAACATCAAACAGGTCCTTCATCTCCTCTGGTGATAAGGCACAGTCACGGTCCTGATGAACACATGAGTTGGTTATAGGATGGGAAACTGCTGCAAAATACGCAGAATATGCCTGAATCTGAACTAAATAAAAATGACTGTTTTCGTCAAAGCAGTCTGGTGGCTTTGAAGGGATATACAGAAGAGAGGGGATCCAGTTCCCTGTCAGACATGGATCTCTGACAGCACGGAAAACGGTGTTCAATTAATTTAAATATAGCTTACACATTTTTCCTCAGTGGCTGAAATACATTTTACTGCTGTGTGCATCCAGATCATAACATTGCCTTGCTCCTGTCTGTTTATTCAAACTTTGGCCCTGCTGACTGTCATCTTCTGTACGTACTACAGTGACTGTAGTTCATACATTCCCACTTCAAAAGATCCGCACGATAACTTGAAGACAGGAAATGTTTAAAATACAAACTATGGGATCAACTGAGTCATTTCTACCTGAGAAAAACAAACAGGACTGAAGTCAACATTCACAGTTGGACATTTGAAACGGTGACAGAAAGCAGATTATGGCACAAGCAGTCAATTTCACTCTTTGACTTCGCTAACCTCGCGGCTAATTCGGCCGTCAATCCCTCCTCAGCGACAACATGTTAAATCTCACCTCAGCAGGTGGTCAGCGTTGGCTATGGGAGGGTAATTTGGTTTGGTGCAGTGTATTGTGCTGAGCAGCTTTCTGTTAAAGCCTCTCCAGGGCAGAGGGGGAAGTAAATGAAGAACCAGGTTTACAGGATTGTACCTTGTCATGTTTGTCAAAGACGCTCTGGAGAAAGAGGTAGGCATTATGGTTGAGCTCCGTGGTGCAGTCTGGAGGAAGTTTCAACCTAGAGACAGTAAAAGGACAATGAGTGTAACACAAAAAACAACTTTACAAATTATTAAACAAGGGGATACATATAACAGTTGACTATTAAAAATTGCTTAGTAGTTATTTTTTGCCAAATCTAATTAGGGCACAGCATTACTTTTAACAAAGCATGTCAACACGATGGAGTTGATGGTGGGTAACTAAGAAATTAAGCCTTAGACTCACGGAGGGAAGAGGTAGTCTTGATTTAACTCCAGGTCATCGTCGTACCCAAACCTCCTCAGCACGGTCCACGTAGTTTCGTGGCGACCCCGCTGGATGAACAGAGTGTGGAGGAAGAGGAAGCCTGGAGAGGAATATCCCGAAAAACATCAAACAACAGTCAGAAAACTATTTGAAGGTGTGTGTGTGTGTGTGTGTGTGTGTGTGTGTGTGTGTGTGTGTGTGTGTGTGTGTGTGTGTGTGTGTGTGTGTGTGTGTGTGTGTGTGTGTGTGTGTGTGTGTGTGTGTGCACATGATAATGAGGCCAGTCCATTTATTCCTACCTTTCAGTGTGAGTCCGTTGTCAAGCACTCCGTCACTCAAATTCTTCCTGACCACATTTTTTACATCCTCCAACGCCTGGGACTCCAGTGGGATGTTGAAGGACGTCCTCTGAAAGATCAGACAAAAACATCATTGTTGTCGAAGGGAGACAAAAACAGGTCCAGTGCAAATAGTGATAAACCTAATGACCTTTGTACAGCAGTGATTGGTCGACTTACCTGGAAGAAGTTGAGCTCGTTATCATTGAGAATCCCATCATTATCCAGGTCAGACACTTTAAAGATTCGAGTCAGGGCTTTGACACACAGTAACTTCATCTGGGAATCAAAAATGCAAATCAAAAGTAACTTCAACAGAACCATTTTGTAGTGCCCCCTTTGCTTAAATTCAGTATAAAACCTTCCATTTTTTTAGTCTATGTGCTTAAAACGGCTAAAACATTCAGCATTACATAACTCTGTAAAATCTGAATTCATTAAGATTCTTTCTTGATGTAAAACAAGCTGACCACTACTGCATCACACAGAGTGTTGCAGAATTCACACAGCATAGTTCTGCCCTTACATTTTTCTTCTCCGGGCAGTAAAGTGGACCGGTGGGGTGCAGAACAGCTTTTTGGGCATAGTAAAACAGCTCTGAGATGTTCTTCAGGTTCTTTGCTGAACACTTTGAAAAAAACAAGAAATGGGAGAAGGGAGTTTGGTTATCCTTTATACATAATATAATATATACTGCCTTAAATTCCCTCTTATATAAATACCTTTGCAACCCTGTTAATATTCAGCGTCATGACAAAGTTGGACTATCCCTGTACACACATACCAGTCTTTGTGTGTGCGTGCGTGCGTGCATGCGAGTGCGTGCGTATGTGTGTATGACTATGGGAGCTAAGTCGGTGCCAGACATTGTATTAACACACAGGATCTGTCTGAGCCCCATGCGTGGTTTAATTAAAACAGAGTTAACCTCAAGTCATGTATCAAATCCTCTCATACAATTGTTTGGCTTCCTCATTGTGAACACTTTATATCGTAAACGTGCGAAACACTGCGTCCATCATGGGGACTATAAAAAAGAGCAGCAATCGCAATAATATTTAAAAAAGGGTGGATCGACAAAAGTATTTATTGGCTGTATACTTTCACATTTCAAACGTTTTTAAATCGCATTACTGACAATGGACATATTGTGTGGGAGAATCAAATGTTCAGTGGTTGACAGAAAGGATCATAAACATGCTTTCCAGATTGTCATCATAAGAAAACAAATGAACCTCCATGTATGAGGATTTTAATATTTCTACATCCACGTTAGTGTTTTACACAGGCTGAAGAGACCTGAAAAGCACAGCCAGTAAACAAAATCATGTCTCTTTGTTAACATATAAACAGCCACCGAACGATTATTATTGAATAAAAACCTCTTCCCCGCATCATGTTCTGCGTGATCACTATATTATTGATTTCTATATGTGTTTACTTCCCTTTTGACTTTGTGTACTGAGCAAAATATCTTTCAACTTGATGTCTGAATCTATAGCAATGCTACTGTATTCATTGAATGTAGAAGCGTCTATAATCAGGTAAATCCAAACAGAATTATCACAGCATTAACTTTATTGTGTTACTATTCAGAAACAGTCGAGCAATAAAAAGGGCGGTTTACTCTCTCACCTCGACACAAGTCTCTATCTCACTGTGCCGGTTCATGATGGGCAGTATGGTCTCCATGCTGCTGTGCTCCACCAGGTCTGACTTGTTCCCCACCAGAATCAGAGGAACCCTTGACACAACAACAGGCGTACACATTGCATCGTATTTGTACAAATAAAAACATAAACATATTAACATGTAAAATGAGGTTTTTATAGAAAATGACTTTGTATTTTCTCTCTCAGTAAAGCAGCGACTCATTCCACAGTTAAAACCTCTAAATACAGAGGGCAAATAAGGCTAAACCTGCTCATGTGAAATGCCGTATTACTCAATCCACCCCGTTACTGTGGTCATTGCTTCAGTCACAAGTTGTTTTATATGACTGGCTACAGAATGGTCCCACATAATTGCCCAAAACTGAGCTGAAACTCAGAAAAAATGATTTATAAAAGTTCACACCTGCTGTCCTTGTCTGTGTTGTCATTAATGAGGGGGAGCCAGTGGCTGGTGACCTATGGAAAAGAAAAGGTACAAAAGATAAAACTGTAAAAGATCATCATCATTTTGATGGACAAATGAATGAGTGACATACGAGTTACATCAACAGCCAAACAAATGTTACTGTTAACTGTAATACAAACCAATTATGGAAATGTCAACAGCCACAGAGCTGGCTCACCTTTTCTATGGAAGTCTTGTTGTTGACAGAGTAGACAATGCAAATCACATTTGCCTGTGAGAGAGGTCAACACAGACTCCCATTAGGCTTAGAACTGAATCAGCACTTCTCTCCAACTTAACAGGAAAGCATAATGTGCAGACTGACCTTAGAGATCTCCTGAAACAACTGCTCATCCGTCTGCTCTGCCTCTGTAGAAGGAAGAAATGTGCAGTGTGAAGTGAAGACCTTTTTTCTTTTTTAATATGCTAGGCCAGAAAAGGTGACTATAGGAGTAAGTATCATTATGATTTCACAACAAATGTCACTGCAATTTAATGATTAAATAATGCACTTTTCTGTGCAGTACATATATTCGTATGTACCTGAATAGTCCACAATGTGTGTGGGAACTCTCTCTGGTGTGACATCTGCAGGTATGGTGATTTCTTCAGCTCGGTAAGGAACCTAGGATAAACACAACATAGTGATCACTTACACAGACATTTTTATAATCGGCTACAAGTCTTTAACTAGAAGCGACACGAAGACCCTCGCCACTGACAAATGACCTACCTTGTAAGTAACAAGTTATTTGTTTATTCGCCCTGTGATTTGGATCAGTGCTGACATTTATTGGGCATCGTGACTAAGTTTCATGAACATCAGGCCAGTAGTTTTTGCTATAATCATGCTGACAAGACAAGACTGACCCAGGTAATCAGGTAAAATGAATGGTGTTAAACTCAACCCAAAGGAATTATTAATTAAATTCAAGGTGGATAAGCATCTTCAAGGATATACAAAATCTGATGATAATAATGTATGCATACCACAGTTGGGAATTCCTCGCTGACCAAGGACATAATGAGAGACGTCTTCCCCACTTTGGCTGTCAAAGAGAACAATAATAGTTAGGATAGTTTATTCGGCAGCTCTTATCATTGTCAATATGAACATTATTTAATGGTGTAACTGTAGGAACTTAATTTATTAATTTAATATGACAATAAGCTCAACGATAGACTCTTCAACAAGCTATCCGGGCCATGTGACCCAGACACAGAAGGCCTCATTGTGGGAATCACAAGCACCACAGGGCAACTGTTCATGGATGTAAAAATGATTTGCAGCTTTTTTTATTTTTATGACTATACCTTTAAAACAATGAAAACAATATTTCTAACAGCAGAATTCCCCAAATAGTTGGGTTTCCTGTGAAAAAGAAACACCCAGAGGGAAAAAGGAGGAAATATGTGGAAAATTCACTCTGATGTTTACTTCCCTTTAAAATCATGATGTTTAATTCATTAAATACCCAAACAAAACAAAGTGATTTCTTACACTTAACAAGTGTAACATAACAAAGGAGTATCTGCAGATACCATATAAATGATTTAAAAGTTATATTTATTAAAACAAAGGACAGTCAGCTGGCAATAATATTGCATATGTTAAGATATTAAAGTAACCTTTATTTAGCTTAGCTAGCTGTGTAATGGGGAAAGAAAACTACTACCGTTTTGAAAAAAAAGCTTTATTAAATGCAGGGTTTTCTACGAGTGTCCTGGATATGACATGCAGCAAGACCACTGAATGACATACAATGTAAAGCAAAACAGTACAACACACGTCAGAAAATCAGTATGATCATGATGGTTTGTGTCAGTCAGCAGCATCACATGCCCAGCTGGTAGCATCAGGGCAGAGTAACCACTGAAGGCTGAAGCTGCAGACCACAGACCAGCACACTGTAATATGAATGCACAGCTTTACTTACGCTCTCCCACCAACAATATCCTCACGTCCTTGCGCATCTTGTTCGGTGTCAACTAGCTCGACAAATAGTTTTGTGTGAAACATCTATGCTCCTGTCTCGATGAAGGATACAATCAGCCAGCTCTCCTCGGCCTGGCTCGCTTGCTAACGGCGCTACGTTTGCATCATGACAGCTCCGGTTTACACTGGTTCAGAAACACACGGTGCACGGTAAAGAGGGCTGTGCAAACCAGTAAGTCTATAGGTTACTAACAATGTGTTTGTTTTTTATACTATATCCCCTCTGCTAGGATCAGTAAGCCCTGCAGCTGCGGTCTTCAGCCAGCTAATCGTTACACAAGTTTGACAAGAGCATTAGCGGGAGCTAGCAGTGAACGTGCCTCCAGTTACGCCCATTCTGGCTCGCAGCATAGATCGTATATTGAGACGTAATCCCCTAAATCCCGCCCATCCACTCAGTTCGGAAAAGAGAATATTTAACATGGTTTTTGCAGTGGTTTTTTGTTGTTGTCAGAATTGTATGGAAGGCCATTCATGTTAAATACAAATAAAGGTGAACATATAATATAAACAAGTTCATGAAAAACGTTGACAAAAAAAACCAAACTTTCATCTTTGTGTGTAGGCTATATTAAAAATAATCCTTATAATTCATTATCATTAATTATTTTGAGAAGTCATAACTACACAACAAATAGATCATTTCTTAATCTGTAAAGTAATTCCAGTTGTCAACTAGCAAAGTTCAAACAATACATATCCTTCCGAAAAGTTAGATGTGGTAATATAAGTAAAATAACCTTAACATTTTACTTAATAAAGTCTTTGAGTACAAGCACTTGAGTTTAGCTAGCACTGCTTGCTTAAAATACAGAGATCTCAATATATTTCACACTTATCTTCATTTAGTCCCCTGAAAATGACCTGGAGTGAGGAATCTTTTTCTTTCAGCAGCACTTCAACTGTTGTCAACCTACTCTGGCTCAGGCTATAACCACAGCAGAAACCAGAAGTTTTGCACAGTGTGTGAATTTAGCACACATTTATTTAGAGATTGCACCATCAGCACAGTATACACAGTAATTAGAGAGGCACTAAAGCCAACTCTTGCACTGAACATTAAAAGCAGGATTCAATTATTTATTACATTATTATAGTTTTACATCGCACAAAACGTTATTGACAGCTAAAATGAAACTGACTGAAATATAAAAACATTTAAAAACTACAGAACAATTACAAATTATACACAACATGTTAAAAATGTTTATTCTTCTCCTTATATATTCATTAATAAATATAATATTTGTTTCGCGGGCATTACTAATGTATTGCAAATACTTCTGTCATGTCAATGTGGCAACAGCAATGTAAATTAGGCTAATGATGTGCAGCAACATCCCATCTGTGACAGTAACTTCTCCAAGGTGTCACATGGTGTCATCAGACACTGTAGTATGTACAACATGTTAGAGGTGGTCATTTATTTCTCAGTTATTTCAAACATTGTTGCCAGTTAATAAGAGAGTTTTTTACATCGACACATCTTTTGAAACAAGATGCGTTCAGTCTGTTATGTCCCAATACAATAATTAAGGATCCTAAACTCATGCAAACCAACAAGTAGAGCTGAGCTGCTCAAGTCATTTTCCTCTCTCATGTTGGCTTCATCTGGGTCATAGAGAAAAAGAAAGGAAGAGTAAGGACTCATAGATGAAGATACTCAAACACATCACCTGCACTGTATCAGCTGTAACGACAGTATCTTACTAGCGTAATCCTCTGGGGTCATGGGTTGGGAAATGATCTTTCTGAAGGCCTCCAGCCACTCTTTCTGCTCCTGCTGCTGCTCACACATAAACACATACTCCCTGTCCGGAGTTTGCAGCATGATGCCACAGTTCCACCTGCCGCCCCTCGAGCTCCGCCCGCTGCTCTCTGAAGCAGAGTAGCTGTGGCTCTCCGTGCCGATGAAGACAGCACCCAGCTCTGTTGCATCCTAACGGTGAAAACATAACGCACAAAGAAGAACAAAAAAGTCTAATTTCATAATAGGCTACCATCTCCCAAATTACGCAATTTAAAACAGATTATAGAATAAAATGATATATAGATTTGTATAAATTACATGTATATTTAATTATATAGTTTTTATGGAGGAACTTTATACAAACATTGTGACACATGTGTTATATTATGTGTTAATTACCAGGGGATTTTTAGAATACAGAAGTTTTCTGTTCATGGAGCACAGTGTGAACCATCTCTTCTTGAATGGCTCCCGATGCTGAAAAAACACGAACAAATAGAGAGAGATAGGGAGAGGGGTGGTGGAAGACTTGAATGTCAGATATAACAAATGTAAATACGTTAAATTAACTTTGTAATAAACTCAGATAGTTGACAAACCGTGGGCCCAGTTTTCTCCATGTACCCCTCCTTCAGGCAATATGTCGTTAACTGGGGTATTAACTGTGCAAAGAAACACAGGCAACACTGTTAACTGGACAAACGTTACAGTATAACAACATTTATCTGAGCTTAATTTCATTAAAAGTCTTTCTCACATCCTTATCTCCAAGAGTTGGGTGTTTCCTCTGTAGGTAGGCCAAACGTGTTGCCCGTATAGCGTTGAACAAGGATACAATTACCTATAGGACAGTTTCATACAATTTAGGTTAAAAAAAAGAAAAGTCTTAAGCTGAACAGCTGTATTGAACCAAACACACAGTATAACACAGCTGCATATACATATTACATATGGCAGGAAAATGCTTTAGTAACTATAAGAACAAGATATAATAGTCAAAATGATGATGTGACCCGTCTGAGCCTGCATGCCTCTTTGGTAATCGATGCATAAGTAAATGACAATTTAGATAATGTTCCTTTTCTGGTGGACTGTTGCAGCCTAGTCTCACTCCCTGGGCATTTAATACTGACGCTCGGGCAGTTGGCTTTGTCGTCTTGATACAGACGTACAACACTGGGTCTGTGTGGGAAACGAGTCAAATGTAAACATCTGCTTTCTTAGTAGATGATCAGAACACATTTGTGAGATAAACACTAAGTAATCTTTACCGACAAAGTTTTATGTCCTGTGATATCATGCAAAGCTAATGCTGTTCCTTGTGTCGTTAAAGTGCAGCTCAGGGGTTCTTTCCAAGTAGAAAAATATGACAAGCTTGTGAATAGCTGTTGTTGTAGCTCAGTTCTGTATGAAATAATTGGACTTTACCCGAGCCAGTTTAGGTGCTAATTTACACTCTGTTGTCGATTCAAGTTTTTTAAGCAAAGGCTTATTTGTGTGTTGGTTAAGGTAAGATTTAAAGTGGGAAAGATCACACCTGAACCAAAAAGATAAAGAACTTTTAACAAGCGTTTTTTAGGTGGATTTGAAATTATTATTCTTCTCCAAGGTCGTAACTCCACACTTAAAACCCTCTACACTCTGTGCTGTAAATGGGACATGGATTTAGTCTCTAGGTGAGAAGTGATCATGTTTTGAATACAGTGGCGAGTGCTGATGTTTGTTCCATCAAACACAGTCGTCCCAAAGCAGATAACTGTCTCAGTCAATCAATAAAAAGTTTAACCTCAGACACTTGTACACTGTTGACAACGACACTGCAAGATTAACCAGCCATCATGGGGATTATCCCATTCATTCTTTGGCGAATGATGGATTGAACACTTAGAGTTGGACTGTATCCCTGCGGTGTCTCATCTCTCATGATGCTCTCTGCTTGACAAATTGAAAAAGTATTTCCCTGAATATATTTACTGAGTCAGTTTTAGAAGAGACAAGCGACTCTGAGGGCTGTAGATGTCTGTAAAATATTTTCTTGGTCACTGTTTAACCATTACTTCTCCATTATCTATCCGTTTCTTTTTTCTCCAAAACATACACACACACCTTAGTGTTACTAGGAAATTATGACATTAGTTTATTGTAGTTACCCATCACAGTTATGATTTTTATTTCATTAAATGTATTACAGTTTTATAGAAAGACGAGCAGCGGAACCAACTGTCCAAAAGTCCACAATGGAAATTGATTTCAACTCCACCGAGTTTGACCCTCCCATTAAGTTCCCTGGAACAAGAAATCCACTGTGAACTGCATGACAGTGAAGCGACGCTCACCCAAGGTCAATCTGAGGGCAGACTACTCCTAAAAATACAAGAGGACTCACTGGCTACCTTCCTTGATCTTATCAGAGAGAGACAGGAAATCTGTGGCCTGAAGACCCAGCTGGCTGAAAGTATCTCTGAGGTAGAGCATCTGAAAACTCAGATGGGGAAGATCTGCATGATGCTTCGCAAAGCCCAGCAAGATGTTGTGCAAATGACCTCCACCAACAAGGTCCAGCAAGTTGATTTGGAGCACATGAAGGAAGAGAAAGAGGCCCTTCAGTATGAGCTTCATGCTGAAAGACGCTTGCTGACCGAGTCAAAGACCAACATGGAGGTGGAGCTGGAGACTTATCTCCAAATAGAGAGAGTGGAGAACAAGAACCTCCAAGTTGCCCTGAAAAAGGCAGAATGTGTCTCACAGATTCAGCGCCGCTGCTTCGAGCTGGAGAAAACCACTCTCAAGGAGCAAGCCGAAAAATCATCAGCTTCCCTTCTCCTCTGGCAGGAGGAAACAGCTTCCCTGCTGACAGGAAAGAAAAAACATCCTATGTGGCTCTGCTCAGAAAGAGACTAAGAAAGGCTGAGCAGAAGTTGGAGCGTGATCACATCAAGTGGCAGAACGACAGGTCAACCCTCCTTAAGGCCACAGAAAGCCTTGAGAAGACTCTGCAGGAGAAGGATCAGGAATGGCAGAAAGCTGAGAGCGCCATGAAGACGCAGGTGGGGGACACTGAGAGCCAGACCCCCAAAAGGAGGGAGAATTGGGTCCTGAAGCGCTTCTAAATCCCGACTGGGAACCTGTTGCTGATCTGGGTCTATAAGGCCCACTGAAACATCTTCAGCTTCAATAAATGCACATTTAAAATATTATGTTTGTTTGTTATATGTGATTTAAAATATGAACTAGCGCTTAAGTGTGAACATATTTATGTTTTACTTCACCTGGTTCACAGATATCTTATTGTGTCAAGGAACTTAGAGGGATTTTCCTGGCAAGAACATGTTTTTACCTTACCTGAAGTCCTAAACACATAGAACACATCAATAAAGATCAGACTTATAGGATAAATCAATAGAAAACAAAGGGCTTCCATACACACCTGTCCTTTCTCATGATAAACAAACAGATTCCTGGTGCGTTCCCCATGCACGTAGGATATCTGCAGACCATGTGTGTGGCCAATCTTCTCTGGCTGGAAAACTGCATTCAGGTCCTTCATGGAGATGACAACTTTGGGTAGCTTGGACTTGTTTTTCAAGTTGATAGAGGAAGGAATCCAAAGATTTAGAAACAAGATTTATTTCCCTGAGTATGCTCATAAAACATTGCAGACTAAGTGATGATGTGGCAAAACTTACATCCTCTTTAATAAAGTATCTAAGGGTGAAGTCTTTCCGGGACAGCTGGAAGATCCTCTTTAAGAACTGCTTGTTGTCTTTTCCCTTTTTCCAAAGAGTTGACTCAAACAGTTCTGTGTTAGAACATTACATAAATAAGAGAGATGAAGGTCAACTAAACTTTATAGATAATATTATATACAAAACACACAAAAGCATAATTCTGGATACTTATTGGAAGAATACTTTTATGATAGTATAATGGCAGGATAATTACCTGAGCAATAAGCTTGCTTAAAGAACTCGTTTTCTCCTGTGAATTCTCTTCGTTCATACTTTGCACGGATCCATTGATCCTTAAGAACCCTACAACGAAGCAAAACACCCTTTAATGTTCTCTTTAGACAAAACAGAAGTGTTTAGTTAAATACTAGAAACATGTTTCATTGATGAATGATGCTTATTCATAGACTCGAGTGAAAGCTCCACTTTGGTACCTAACTGTCAGTGTTTCTTCCTCTTTCTGGACCTTTCCACCCACATTAATTAGAAATACTTCACTTTTTACTTCTGTTGGTCTAATAAGGTGAATGGATGGTGAATGGATGGTACGGTCACTCACATGCAATCTTTCTGTTTTGGCTGGTAGAAGAAGGCAGGGATACACTTCTCATATATGGCCTTGGCTGCAATGTTTCCCCTTTCCTGCATAAACTGAAAAAACAAAATGTAAAAGAGATTGAGATTTAAAAGGTATAACAAAAAATTCTCTTCATTACATTTTTACAGACGCCTGCCTTGCAAAACAGGATAATCGATTGAGTTAAACTAGAAAGATTTACAATTAAGAGAGAGCTTAACATTCTTCCTATAAAGAAAACATGTACGATCCTAATATTGGGATCAAAGTATACTTTTCAAGATTTAACTTGCACAAAATAGAGCACTAACACAGGGAAGAAATTAAGCTTCTAGACTTAAAATTAAATGGTTTAACACTCACATGTGCTAACAATAGATAATGAATAATTAATACAATGAATGGATGGATAAAGGAAATACAGAAAAATACTCATGGCATCAAAAAAGTTCACCTGTGTGAAAATGTGTATACATATTAATATTGTCCAACTAATAAATGGACTGTGCACATATAATATAATGGATTGTAATACGCATATTATAATGCTTGATTGAAAAAAATATAAAAGATGTTAACTGGTCTCTATGCACAATTAAAACAAAGGTATACCTCTACTAGTGAGTCATCCCAGTGATCCAGACGTATCGATTTCATTCTGCTGACAGCAGGCAAATTACGATGAATCCCTGAGCAGTTTAGGCACACAAAGACACCAAGAGTGTATGAGGCCCAGTCAGGATCTGTATGAAAGGAAAACAAAGTTTATACTGTAGGAAAGAAACTAAATACTGCCCTTATTGTGTTATCAGCAACTTCAGACTGCAATAGAATACATTGAAAGTGTCAATTTTAACCACAGTTTATTTTGTAAGTTCATGTGCACTTTCATTTATTGCTTGTCTCTCCCTCCTACACAGAAAATGTATGTGCTAGTGATTGCTGCAATGTGTTAGAAGCAACAGTAAAGTCATGCCACAGAATATCCAGAAGCCACCACTTCCCCTTATGAAAGTTAATAATAAAACGTGACTTGGTTATAAAATTTAGAGATAATTCTGTTACTAAACATCACGTGGCCTGATGCCGAAGGTTACTTTTTCTCATTCTTTAAACTTTATTTAAGTAAACATTGTCACTCAGACAGAGTTAGGGTATTTGACAGAACTTGTATAGTTGCAAATAAAAAACAAACTTGCTATCATATACAAATGAATTGTGGTTATGAATCTTTGTTGGCGTACTCACCAGGAACTCCACAATCAGCACAAAAGTTGTTGCCTGGCTGTCGCACCAAATCGAGCAGGATTTTGTTATTTCTCTCCACACAGGCCATCAGTGAAGGTGGTTTGCTATCTCAGATTGACAGAGTCCCAACAAAATAGCTACTTGGTATTACCTCCATATTGATCCCATGCAGTGAACGTCACAGAGCTGCTCTTCCCAGTAGCAGGTACTTCTTCTCACTGCCCAGTATAGCCCAGCATTTCCTCTTAGCAGCACAACATCATGAAGTTGATTGTTCTGCACACAGGCGCAGAGGTCCACAAATAACAGAGAAAGGAAGTGAAACAAACGTCACTGTATGAAAAGGGTGAGTGTGAGGATGGTAGACTTGGAAATGGGACTTTGACTGTGGGGAGGAGTTGTCTAAATCAAGTTTTGTTTATTTAAGAATATTTAATTAAGTCTGTTTCAACAAAAAAATACAAGTAATTTAAATGTAGGGTATATGAAAAAGTAGATAAATACATCAACAGATAAAACAGTTTGATACCAATCTTCACAACCTGTATAATAATAATTAAAGTAAGTGTTATTTTGTTAACAATCCCATAATAACCCAACTAAACAGGTTAAGGGCCTTCACCTTTCCTTATTTAAAAAATGACGTAGTCAGATTTCTATCAAATTCTTTTGAAAGACAGTATCTTGTGAAATAAAAATGTTCATTCAATGGATAATTTTGTATCATTTTCTAAGACAATAAACTTAATTACTCTGATTTTTAAAACATTATATAATTTGGAGGGGAATGCTGTTCATGTGGCAATTACGACTCAAACATTGACATTTTGCAATGGTTATATCCCTGACTACATATTGCAACACAATCCCCCTACCATTGTAGACAGGAAGTTAAAAGAAAAGATCTGAACCTAAGCACTTCCTTGTTGCTGAAATTCATACGGTCCATACAGAGGGCTGAAAATGTAAAGCTGCATTGAGGTTTTCTGGACACTATACTGGACAGGCAAGCGGCAAGGGCAAACCAAGCTAATAGACACACAATGTGTTAGTTCATAGGTATACCTTGGTTAAAACTGTCTATTACAACAGCCCTTCCAAAAGAAAATCTAAATAAAACATTTTTATGATCATTCTGGAGGCTATAGTTTTCAGCAATGTTCAGATTTGTAAAATAAAAGAAGCAATACGATAATGTAAACATATTTTGTCATAAGTAAACATCCTGCATTTAAATATCCATTAGGGAAAGTCATCAAAGCATTGTCAGCCAAATGAACGTTAAGTAGTAAAAGCACTTATTATGCAGAAGAATGGCAGAACAGATGCTTCACTGTATAACCAACCTTTTCATATTAAAACTGATGAAAGTGAAGCAGATTTGACCTACTTTATTGTTGGGCGGATTGATAAAAAAATATGTAAAATACATTTGATAAACTCAAAACCACATATTTTGGAGTTAAATATACAATATTCAACAGTGTTGTAAAAATAAACACTGCAGCAAGTGCATCAAATTGTTACTTGTGTACTGTACAGCTCTTTAGTAAATAGAGTGGATATTATCAGATAATCAGAACCATATGAAACTCCCATACATTAAATGGCGCTATTAACCTTTAACGTGTGTTTGCAATCCGCCATTCGAACAGAGAAGAAGAAGCAAACCGGAACCATTGTGGTGTTGTTGTTCTAAGCCGACGGATTTAAAACCGTCGGACAAAAGGGCAAACTCTTCAGCCTGTATAATGCATGGATGTATAAACAGAATATAATGTTGTAACTAAAAAAATACATATATTAATTTTAAGTATCGAGGATGTGGGTCGCGAGGCGATTCCTTTCGTCGGTCGCTCAGAGAAGTAAGCTGTAAAATGTTGTTCTTACTGTTTAAATTGCGAGACTCGCAGTGTTATGCTAATTAAATGTCAGTGGTAACAGGTTTTGTTAGTTTGTCAACAGTTTTATCTATTTTAGACTTGTTATTGAGTTTAGAGTGAAAACGAGGGCTGAGATCACCTTTAACGGATACGACGGCTTTCTACTCGCGTGTTGAGGAGTCAGACTGGCAATATGTTGGGTTTTATATTAACCTAAGTAGACAAATTGTACAACTCCAGGATAGAGACATTTCTACATCTACAGATTCAAAGGGTTTAATGTAACATCATATACACAACTACAGTGTAGTTGTGTATATGATGTGACACTTTATAGTAGCACTATTGGGAAGAAGAAGAAGATGATGATTAACCTTTATTGATTCCCTAGCCTAGGGGGAAATTCAGTTTGAAAAAAAAGAGATTGTAAAGGCAATCAAAACTTATTGTGTGTTTAACAAATATTGAATCTGAAATAGGAAGCTATACTCTACTTTATATGTCTACCACTTTTGTGCATACAAAATATATGATCATATATGTTCTTGAATAAATAAATATATGTTAACACCAGTTGATTTGTGTTTTCTCTGCAGGTCAGTATGCAGCACAGTCTGGTTTATTCCATCGCCCTCGGCATGGCTGCCCCCCGAAGCTGGAGCCGCGGTACCTCCAGTGCACATGTTGCTGGCGGAGCCGGGTTCCCGTGGTAGGCTTTGAGACCCTGAATGCCTCCATCACCTCCACCTCCACCTGCGATGAGGACAACAGATCCCTGGATGCCTGCTACACCTCCGAGCAACGGGACACCATCCTCCAGATGCTCAACAACGCTTCACCTTCAGAGCTGGCGGGTGTCAAACTCCTCAGAGGCCGCAAGTCAGTCAACATTGTGGAGTACAGGACTAAAAACGGACCATTTAAAACTCTGGAGAGTGTGGTGAAAGTTCCGCTGCTGAAACACAAAAGTGCTGTCACTGTGTTCAACTCCATCCTCAACCCGGTGAAGAAGGAGAGGAAAGTGAGGATTCAGTGGGCCAAGTTTATCAGGCCAGAAGTTGACAGGTCCTGGTTGGAGGTGAGGTCCTTGTGTATTTTCACACACCTGCACGTCTTTATGCATAGATGCATCACTGACTGGGCCTGAGGGTGCCTGTGGAGTTAGTGGGGCAGAACTGGGTGAGAAACTCTGTTAAGTGATAACATATTGTGTGAGATTAAGAACCAAAAGACAAAAAAACACATAAAAGAATTGCAGAAACATATGCAGATGCAAAATACCAAAAGATAAGCAAAACAAGGAATACATAGGACCACATAAAGATGCTGCAGCATTTTGTGTCTCTGTCTGGATGTCATGGCACTGACATCGTCTTATTTCAGTTGCAAAACCAACAGTTCAAATAGAAATCAGGATCATTCACTGTAACCATCATGAATCTCTGTCTGCTTAGGAGGCGAATACAATTGTGTCAATCGTGTGCGGGACTAATAAAATCGCCTGGGCTCACGTGGACCGGGAGATGATGGTGCTGGATTGGCAACAGCTAGAATGCCCAAATTTCTTGAGGGGAACATACATGGCTTCTGCTTACTTGAATGATGTGAGTACAAATACAAAATTCCCTTGTTCCAATTGTTTCACTAGTTTTTAGTAGAGAAACTATATAACACCTATTGTCAATTTGATTTACCCTTGTTAACATCCAGATGTAATTAATGGCACACAGGTTTCTGCAGTTCTGTCAGTCCTGCCCTCAGCTGACTTTTACATAGTAGAGAAATCCTCCATCTCAGTGCAGAATACAGCTCTGTTCCCGGTCATGGCCCACATGAGGACTGTGGAGGCCATGCTGTTTGCTCTGCTTGAGCCAAGAAACTTACCAGCTGCGTCCAACATTCCTCCAAGGTGAGAAAAGGCTATTTTTTTTTACAACTTTACCACGTAAAGCTAAATACTGTACAAACACACTGACATTTATTTTGTAAATGTGCTTTTGTATTTGGAGACTGTTTGGCGTCAATGTCCGTGACTTGTTCAATATTTTCCCCTCCTTGACTTCCTCTCTTCCCAGGGTGTTGAACATGATGCGTACCGCTGTGGGACGTCACTTTGAACTCATGGTGGGCGAGTCGCGGGCCAGTGGAGCGGAGACAGTGCGAGAGCTGATGTCGGATTCGATGACACGGAAGCTCCCCAGGATAAACTTCCCCCCCGATCTGCTGATGAAGTACAGGAATGCTTTCCAGATGGGCAGCAAGAGAGGAGGAGAGGAACTCTGTGACGCTCTGCTTCAGGCTGTGGCTTTCTACGAACTGCTCAGCAAATCCTCCAGTTAGCCGCCACATGGTCTCATCTCAGGCACCGAACAAGTGGAATTCTGAGCCTTTGCGGTCTTTTAACAAACATTTACCTCTGGAAAAGATTTGGTAAAAGGATGATGATATGTGATAATAAATATTTTTGCTGTTACATGAAACACTCTTAATACTGTTGCTTAGCATGAGGGACGCTGCAATGCTTTGTTATTGCTGCAGTGGACCTTTATCATAAAGTCAATACCTGTCTGAGGTTATATGGATTATGCAATAACCTTTAGGAAAAACACTGCAATGATCCCACAAGCAACTTACATAAATACCTGAACACTCATCATTTAAAAATGTTCATTTACAAAAATATAATTTTATTTGATTTACTTTTCACAGAAATAAAACATGATTTTCATCTGAGCTGCATCAAATTCCTTTGAACATCTTAAGCTGGAGATAGTTAGGAGTTAAATAAATACACAGAAGAAAAAAATGAATTACTGAGGTTTTGAGGTAGTGTGTGAGGTTCTCTACGGGAAATCTTCTGCCAGGAGTTGGATGGTTGTCTTCGAGAGACCCACCTGTGTACTGCTGAGGTAGTTCAGACACCTAAAGTGGGGGGGCAATCATTAGAATTTGTCTGCAAGTATCATTTGTATCCTGTTACACTGAACACCTTGATGCAACCAGAACACTACAACCCAAAAATGTCAATTTGTATCCAAAGTACTCTCTGAGTTACCATGAATTCTGAATGAAAATGTTTTCTAACATGCCTTCACAAACACACAATCAAAACACTTAGACAGAGAAAGGTATTTCAACACATCCATTCACCATCTCTCAAAACTCATACAATATAATCCAAGTGTGCAGACATGCGGAAGTGGTTTAAATATTATGGCTTTAGCTGAAATGCATATGTAAAGAAACAAGGTTGAGTAATAGAGATACCATAGATAACTTTGGGGGTGAAGCTTTTATTTATGGTAGATTTAATTTGGTTAAAACAGTAAGTCATTCTAAATGATTCGTCACATGTACTAAAGATAATGGTCCTCTTGGATGTAATTAATGTGTCTTATATTCAGAATCAGAATACCTTTATTCGTCCCACAGAGGGAACGTTTACATTGTTACAGCAAAAGCGAGGATAAAGACAAAACAAAAGTAAAATATAACACTATTAGATAAAAGGGAATGCACAATAAATATAAAATGAGAAATGGTGTCTGTCTCACCCGACTGGCTCCTCTGTCTGTTCCCGCACTCTCTGAGAGCGGCAGATGTATCGGAGGACCGGCATGTAGTCCACAGTGACTGCTCGTCTGTTCCCAAGCAGGCCGAAGGATTTATTGCCGAGCACTTTCCTGCTCAGCTCGTACCTCCGCTTGCACACACTGGAGGGAAAGACATGTATAGCGTTGTTCATTGTAAACAAAAAATCCTAATTTAGAAGTTAGGATGGAGAGTAGACTCACCTTGCTGCACACAGAGGTTGAAAACTAAAGCTGAGGCTCTGTTTTTTGGAACAGGCAGGTAATGTCACTCTCTCCCCTAGCCTCCGCCAACTTGCTTCTCCCACTTCCTGTCTGTAGTTTTGGGCTTCATTCCACGCCTCAGACACTTGACAGCAGCACCTATGAAACCCCAAGCCTTCAACAGCAGCCTGAATGTCCAGCAGCCTCTCATGGCTCCAAGTCCTGCACACATCATTGTCTGCACTCATCTCATCCGTCATGCCATCTTTTACATCAGCCCCCGTCCAGACAAACCTCTCGGGTTGGCCTGAAATGAGCGAGGCTGCTGCAGCTGGCATTGTGGAATCAAGGTACGAAATTAGGTCAAAGAAATCTGTCAAAGCGTCCAAGGAGTCCATTTCCACTTTGGCTGCTTCAGTCTTGTCTCTTTCAGTAGGGGCAGCTGAAAGAGCCCCTTCTGATGATAATGGCGGTCTTTGTGTCAAACTGGATAATGATGTGGCATCAATCATTCCTGGGCTGTATTTCTTTCTGCTAAGCCTGGAGATATTCTTAACAGATTTGCTGTTGGGGGCTGATGCCTTTCCACTGACATTAAGCTGCTTAATGTGAAGACCGATTTCGGAGGGTGCGGGCTCCCTCTGCAGCCCAGCACAAGTCCCCCGGGCCCCGACGGGTAGAAGAAGCTCCAGGTTTGAGTACAGAAGAGGAACACCGCCTCTCCAGCTCTCAGCTAGAAGCCTCAGGAGCTGATCCATGTCCTTTTCAGACCAAAACATAGCCTGAAATGATCGACAGATGTCAGATAAAAAATGTATTGAGTGGTTAAACACGATCTGAACATATTAATACTTGCCTGTAAAAGGTTTACCAGTTGGTTTTGGGTCACAGGTTGGAGACCCAGTATGCTAGCAGCACAGCATGGGTCAGATTTAGGAAGCTGGAGGTGTACATCATGTCCTCTTTTACTGACACTCAAATCTAGATAAGAAAATATAACACAAGATACAACTGTATACATCTTATAGGGAAATTGCAGTGCAGTGGTTGCAATACAAAGTAAAAAAAAGTGCAAGTCTTAAATAAATCCTGCACATTAGTTATTGGTATCACAACTCTTGGCTATTAGTAGAGTGATGTGATTTATTCAGAGTAACTCACGCTGTACAAGATTAAGCTCCTTACCAGATGTCCGTCCAACACCGCTGTGCAGCCAGAGCTGCAGCTGCAGCAGACAGCGTCTCACATCCCCTCTGCACAGACGGACGAGGCTGCTGACATCGTCCAGCTCCAGCTGCACACTCTCAGCCAAAGCCACCAGCTGCAGGTAGCCACAGATGTTGGCCTTGTAGAGCATGGAGGACGTTTATGACAAACTTAGTTATTCTTGCTAATGTGTAGGAAGCTTATACTAGGAAACTAGGTAACATACTACCACTGAGCTACTACAGGAAACATTTAAGCATGTCACAATATTGAAGTCATTAAAGTCTGACTTACCACTGATGGGGTTTTGAAAATGATTTCCTCCAAGCTGCAGTTAAATCTCTCCCTGAATAAGGGATCTAAAGAACACATTTATTTATTTAGTCATATTTATTTATTTTCTATCACAACTTATCATCAAAGCTTTTCTAAAATTACAGCGTGTGCGTTTACCATTGGTGGTGAGAATGACCGGTCTTTTAGTTGTCGTCATGAATGTTTTTATGGCCGAAAAAAAACCCACATCATCATCAAATATGACATCAACCTGTGGTGGCAGACAGATGCAAAAAGGATCAGAGCAGCCTAAACATGTGCAGTCTCATATCCATGTAATGATATGTCTTACAGTGTGGGCTTGCCAGATGGTTTACCTCTTCAAACAGAATGAGCGACGTGGCAGTCTTTTTGTTCTGTGGCAGCGTTTGATCAGAGCCTGGTGATTGGTTGCCGGATTTCCAGCCGTCTGGTTCATCAGATGGCAATAAATCACCGAAGTGTAAGCGGTCTGCTTTGGCCTTCATCTTAAAGTAGTTGTTCAAAGTGACTGTGGCTGGATTTGCTTTTCCTTTGCGACTAGGGTGAGCTAAGTTCTGAGCTGCTCTTTTTTTGGAGGTACAGGTGATGTTTTTGGGACGTACTGTTTTTCCTGTCAAAGAGAACAATACAAAAGCCTATAAAATATGATATGGGGCCTCCATTTCTGTATACATTCAATACATTTAAGCACTATTCAAATCCAAGTTTGTCTTAGTAAGTCAGTAAGTAAGAGATGATTATTATGTTTATCTGGATTTCAGGGTGTTCTTACCAGGTAAAATGTCAGATCTAGGAGTGCCGCTGTTGCTGTTGTAGTTGTTGAAGTAGGTTGGTTTCAGTGGGTCCTTCCCTTGCATCTCCACTAGATGGGACTGGGTAGCTTCCTTCAGCTGGGACAAAACATGGCGACCACAGCGCTGTGAGGAGCAGTTCACCTCAAATACCTTTGATTAAATATGAAAAGAGAAGTTAAAGGATAATTCTCAGGTTAGGCATGATGTCCAGATGATTCTTTACTATAAAAATCATCTTCATCTTTAATACCCAAATGAATACTAGCTTGCCTAGTGCGGGAGTGAGTTATTTAACACGTCGAATTGGTCAATTTGAAGTCAATCAGTCAGTGGAATAACCTCAGATCTGACTGATAATGACACAGTTTATATAGTCAATAACAAACAGTTCATATTAACCTTTTTATATTCCTTTAAGTAATTGCTTGTTTTGTCGATAAGATTTGACATATTTTTGATATCACAGTTGTACAAAGAGGTGAGCAGAAACTTAGATTATCAGGAATCGATTATTTGTGAAAATAAGTACATTTTTTGATAATAAATATTTGTGTATGAATGTAGATTATCAGCCTTTGGCAGAAGCGATACAAAGATATTGATCCAGTTTGAACTCAACCTTGAAGCCAAGCTCCTGGGCGCAGGCGTACACCGAGGCGGTCTTTCCCACTCCTAGAGGTCCGGTGATCAGCATGGTGTTGCAGAGCGGCTCCTCTCTGTTGACCTCTGCCACCGCCTCACCCTGGAAATCTCCACAGTCCCATGAGTCTGCAGAGGAGGACAGGCATGACTTTTCCAACCAAATATCCGCACATATGGAAAGTTTCGTAATATCCTGAGTAATTCAAAGTTACATGCACATAATACGCAAGCTTGTAACCCACATTCTAAATGTAATGTTTGAAAATGCCAAATTTCCCACAATAAAAGTTTAATCTGAAACTGAGATTAAATAGAATAACTGCAATTGATACCAGCTCATACCATTGCTGTTATCTTCTTGTTTCTTCTCCTCCATTTTTCTCCTTTCATCACAGTCAGCTCTTAGTTTCCATTTCTTTAACCAACTGAATAAAAAAAACAAACACCAAAAGAGATTATGCCCTCACTGGTTTCTAGTACAATATATCAGTAAATGCCCATGTTTATACCAATGTTTTTTTAATGATTTTAAAGCCGGGTGTACATTTATTAGGGATTTGTCTGTTGTCTGTGTTGTTTTTAGAATGTGTGTCAGGATCGATCCCTTGTCTTTTTATCGACAAACTAAATTTATGTACGAGTACTAATAAATAACCTAAACCTGAACCTAAAGGCTGAGTGAGCTTATTGTATGAACCCAACCTTTGGAGTTTGTTCACACAGGCGGAGTTGCCAATGACTTCACTTGAATGCTGAGGACAGTATTTGTCCGTCCAGAGAACCTCCTCAAAACTGGGATCTAGACAAAAACGAAAGGTTTGGAATGTTGCATTAAAGGGCACATGTCATGTAACAATTATAGTTTGACAGGTTTACCTCTTCGAAGGATGTCAGAGGTTTTGAGTGAGTGGATGCAGGACTCTGATTGATCCACCAGTAGAGGATGGGGCTCACAGTGGTTCACCAGGCATGCTGGGCTCCCACTTTGCTGCCTCAGTCTGTGAGTACGACTTAGCTTGTTGCTTCTGCGCTGCTGTTGGACCATCGGGACAGGGCTTTCCTGGATAATTTGTGACACGGGACAGTGACCCATACCAACGGCATCCTCGGCTGACACACTAGACCTCAGACGTTTGGGCACCCTCTCAAATTTTTCATTTACCCGTTTTCTCTTCTCAGTTAAGTGGATTTGAAGGGAGCTTTCTGCTTTGGAAAGAAGAGCAAAGGTTACGTTGAAGAAAATCAAGCTTCAACTTATGTTTAAATGCATAAAGTAATGAATTGAATGCAAAATAACAGACTGACTCAATCTAACCTGTGGATCCCACGTTCTGCAGCTTCTCACTTGCTTTCTTGTGCAAAATACTGAACAATGTTTGGACTGATAACGCTGGGTTGGAGGTTTGGATTTGCTCCATGCAGGTGTGCAGAGCTGAGGCTGACAGCTGTGCTCTCCAGGATCTCTTTCTCTCTGACAGGTGAGAAGCTGTAGGTGATACACGCTGCTGACTTTTCACCACCTGCACATCAGGGACCACTAACTCCTGCTCCTTGTCTGCAGGCTGATCGAGTTTCATATCACGGCTCCGTTTACTCTTGCTGTGCTTTGTTGTTTGTAAGAAAATTGGTGCAATTTTAATACCTTTTGCGCAAAAAGTCTTCCTCTGCTCCTGAATGTGTTTAACTTGTGTGGTGGAGATGCCTGCATGAGCAACCTGTGTGTCTCCTGCAGCCTGCGAGGCTGAATCTCTCTCTGGTGATCTTTCATCATCGGAGCATCTCGACTCTGACAACACCAACCTTATAACGTCGCCTGTTCTCGGTTGCTCTTTGCTCGGACATCGAGCATCTTTACATTTGTTGCTCCGCTTGAGTTTGTTTCGCATCGTACTCCAAATTCAAAGACTCTTGGCATTATGCGGCAGTAACGACAATTGTCTACACTAACCAAGCGAGCGAACTAAGTGTTTTGCCTAAATTCATTCAAGTATGAAATATTTTAAAAGCCAAAAATAACCCAAACAAACTCCTGTTTTGAATCTCAAAACATCCCAACTACCCAGAAATGACGTTTAAAACGTGCGCGAGAAGGTATGATGTAGCCAAAGATCGTGTTCAGTCAAACACGGAGGAGGCTCTCATTCAGTTTAGAAAGTGTACAAAACTCATCAATACATAGGGAAATAGGTTAAATTTCACATCACATAATCCTAGACGTTAATAACTGCTGACTGAAATAAATAAACAATTTTAGGTGTAAGTGGTGTAAGATACAGATTTTCGTCAAATTCAGATCTCAAATACTCTCTTAGTCGGAATTCATTGCAGAGTGGTAGCTCTTGCTGTTGTCACCAGATTTTGTGTTCCTGTTTAGATCGTGAATTTGGCTGCAGAGAAGAAAACATAAAAAGTTGGAGAGAACTGTTGATGCTACTGAAGTGTTTGAGTTTTTATTTATCTTTCGCTTTTGTAACTGACTTCGTGCTGCATTTCTTGGATGAAGGGTGCTATACAAATTATTAATGACATAAAAACAGCTTCAAAAATAATATCACTGCTTATTTGTTAGTTTAAAAAGTCATTATACAAATTTAAAAAACTAGGTGTGCCAGCTTTGGCCAAAACAACATGTTACTTTCTTATATGAACTTAGTCTCTGTCTTGAGAACTTTTGTCATAATGGACAGCTTTTACCTGTGAGACCCACCTGTGTGTGTTCATCATAGCCAAACAGTGGACAATGGAGCACACACCTTTTCCTTCACAGTAGCTTACATAAAAGTATCTCAGAGAGATGGCTTTGGAGTGTCAAAAGAGGTGAGGGAAAATATTACTTTAAACTTTTGGGAAATGGCAGACTGTGTAAAGCAGAATAACTGAGTCATGGGTACCCTTTTACTTTGATTCACTAGAGATGCAATGTTAACTCGCTATAAATATCCAATGTTGCATTGTGTGAACATAAAGCACTGCATGACAATTAAGATAGTTGAATAATGACTTCATTAATAATTCTGCGATAACTTGTGTGACCATTCATTCTATACCTGGAAAAAATTGAGAAAGAACCCACTTTTTTTTCTAGAATCAAAATTATTTATCAAATAACATCCAGCGATGACGTCTGACTATGCGGTCAAAAGTTCCAGAACAAAGTCAGTTTAGTGACTTTCAAGTTAAGAAGAGCAAACTATTTTGCAGGTCTGATTTTTATCACCTAAAAGACGTATAATATAATATGCAGCTGACCATTTCTCTTAGAGACGGCTATGGAATGAACATATATTTAATTATAACACATACAGTATATCCTGTATAAGTCAAGGTCTACACCTGGGAAAGAAGTACTGTTCAAATTGAGGTTTTAACTGCAATTGCCAGACAGAGTCCATGATAGAGAGAGTAATGACTAGTGTCCAGAAAATCACGAAAACATGACAGCCATGAATAAGGTCAAATGTATTTTATTTCTTTAAATATAAAAATCCCCCTAACCAGAGTGTACAGTTCACAATTTTTAACAGGGTGATTTGACATAAATGATGAATGTCTGTTTTTCCAGATGAATACAGAAACCTTCCATGAAAGGAGGAGTATTGTCAATTTAGTTGTCCCACACAGCCAGAAAACAGATGTCTGATGAAAGAATGAGTGTTGATGTGTACCAATTTAGGTGCACACCACAAAACACAACAACAGCTGCTTTAAAAAAACAGTTATGGAGATGGAATAAACAAAGAAAATATGCTAAATAATATACAGAACTAACAGACTGATGAAATATTCCCCTTTGGCATAAACTGCACCTAATGGGACAGAGGTCTGACTTGGACCTGAAAATCAAACATCCAATAAACAGCATATTGCTTTGAAAGAAAAAACTGATATCTTTTAAATGATCAGATTCAGACCAGGGCAGAAATAAACATTTGATGAGATTACATTTCTGTCAATAGCTTCTGACATTCATGTTGAATGAATGCAACAAGTTGATATTTCAAATTGAAATGAAAATACAAGCAATCAGAAAAAGTGTATCTTTTATCATCAATGCATTGCACGATACATGGGATGATGTACTGCTGGTTGTTTAAGTAAATAAAATATTCAGTAATAATTTCCCTGGCTTTCCTTTAGCTGTTATCAATGCAGGCCGAAAGGCTTAGGGGTGATGAAGTAGGAGTTATAGCATGGAACCAACCCAGAATGGAATGTGGTTCCAGATCCCAATGCTTACAGTACAGTACATCACTATTGTCATTGCAACCAACCAGCAAAAACCCACAATCAAACATTTTGGGGTCCTAACAAGCTCTACAGGCTTCATATAATCTAGAAATGGTTGCCAATAGTGTGGACCTTTACTGTAACTGTCAGACCCTTAAAAGGAAGTGTCATTCACAACTGTGAAATCAAACCCCCCGGAAGTGTCTCCACTGATGACACTGGAAAAGCTGCATTTGCAACATTTGGTGCAGCAGGAATAAAATAAAAAAAAGAGGAAACAATTTCAAGGTAAACTCTCTAAATACAAACACCAAATGCTAAAATAATCAGCTAAAAGGATAAGTTCTCAACAAGGTTATTGTGTACGTGTACAAATAATTAAGAGTGACAATGTTACCAGTACAATTTTAACTGTAGTCATGATACAGTTGTCTATAACATACCAAAGGCAGTCGCACCACATCAGAAGACCGTTTGTTCACTCTCTCACCCAAAGACAGATAATTCAAGGGCTCCTACAAAATGCACATTAAGTAGGTTCAACTCACACCCCCAGTCCTCAAAATCCTGGTGTGTGTCGTTGATTCACTTTTTTTTGTTTTTTTAAATTGTTCATATTTGGTTCAGTTCTCAAGTTCCCAAAACTTGTTTACCTTGTATACTGGTCAGCGTGTGGTCAGGTCCTCCGCTGACCACTTCTGCCACCTATTTAAGCACCAAAGAGTTGGAAATGTTCATTGAGGAGGAAACGGAAAAAAACTAAATAATACGAGTATCGTTGTTACATCGATCCTTCATCAGTCTGTAAGTGCGCTTTTTGTCCTCTTGCCCAGCTTCCCTCCGGTGGAGGGACCGGCGTTGCCGTTGCATGCTCCTGCTGGTACCAGACTCTGGTCCTGCTGCTCCTCCGCTGTGTCTGGAAGCTCCTCCTGGATCTGTCGCAGGCGGGCCATGGCACGGTCGATGGTGGCTGTGCTCACCAGGTTGAAGTCGTGCATGCTGACTAGATGCAGGAGGAAGTTACGGCAGAGGTTGCGACGGATGATGTGAGCACCATTGTTCTCCGCAAAATGCATGATGGCCTGATTCATCTGGTTATCTGCTATGAAACTGGAGAAAAGAGGAACTCTAAACAAGAGTAGAGCTGCAAAGATTAGACTTACTGTATGAGACTAAGCACAGCTTCAGCATATAACAACTGTACATATGAAATATAACAATAGAATATCAAAGTGCTCTGGTTTCGTTTTGAATTTGTAGTAGCCCTTCTGTTTTAACACTATTTAAAAAAATGTCAGAAGGGTTTTCCAAAGTTTTTTCTAAACACTCAATTCAAGCACTTTTCTTCAGGGTTTAATCAAGTTACTTATCAATTCTAAACTGCGTCATTATACACATTAAAACAACCATTATATTGCTTAAAGCTTAAGAAATACTTCATAGGATGCAGTAAAGTCTACCACGTACCCATACTTCATGACGTGCAGGTTCCACAGCTTCATCACTTCCTTCTCTCCCTCATTGACATCTGTGAACTCATCCAGTTGCTGCAAGGAAGAAAAAAGAAAGATGTGAGATTATGGTGATGCAAAAACACTGATGACTAACTACCATGCACCATTGGTTCTTTACAGTCTAATGTATTGGTATGTATTCACTGGAATCTCTGCAAATACTCAAATAACTGAATACATTCTAATGAAAATTGGCCTTGAAAGCGTTGGGCACAACTTTAGTGATGAGTCAATACAAGGCTTTTTTTTTGTTGGCCCTGATAGCAAAATGACTGTTGTATTGAGCAACGTTAGCAGATTCAGGGAGTCAATACTAAAATGTTGTGTACGGGTGTGAGAGCAAGCTGAAGATGCATTATGTGCAATAGTTGTTGCTCTGAGCATCTTTAAGTTATTTATGGGGAGCAGGACTGACCCAAATGCTATGACTCTCTGTTGCCATGGTAATCTGACAGCAAAAACTGTATTCACTTGGTATGCACCTCCGAAACACTCGCACTAAAAACAGTCTTTATGAATTTCTAACAAAAGTGTTGTTGTCAGTCTAAATCAATGACCATAAACCTATGGCTCCCAATCAAGTAATACTGGTTAATTATACACAGGTGAGATTATACAATAGTTTTACTTTGTGGGAAATTGAGCTTAAAACGTGTGTAAACCTAATTCAACAGTGAAGCCAGAAGCGAAAACAGCAGAATGAGTAATGGCTCCTCACCGTGGCAGTCTTCTCTCTGAGCCAGTCTGGATCCCTCTCGTCCTCGCTGTCCTCCTCCATCTCCTGGGGCCGCAGGGGCATGCAGCTGTCACTGTGGAAGTAGAGGCGGTTGTGTCCGCTGACATAAGTCCTCTGCTGCTCCAACTCTCCGTCCTCAGTCTCCAGGAACTCGGACAGACTCGGTTTGATCCTTTTGGGCCTGTTGGACAGGAAAGAGAGCATATCTTTAATACTCTCTCATTCATTAGATACCATCTTTACTACAGTATACTGCCACAAACTCTTGGTCTTAGTCTGCTTTGAGAAAGCTCACTGCTCATGACAGCTCCTTGATGTTAATTAAATCATTTACTAACTCAACTAGAACGTGATAATCTGATTTAATTGAAAACAAGATAATTGCATCGTGCAATTTGCCTTCACTTTAAACCTAAACACCGCTTCTGAAGAGAGGTCACAAGTTTACCTGCAAACCAGTATGTGAGTTACAGCCGTCCTCTTAACGGGGCCATTGCGGCTGAAAGCGAAGCCGGGCTGGCTGTGGATGTCCTGAGGGTTGCCAACGTATGAGCCGTCGTAGCTCTCATTGATGGACACGTCTATCCTGGCTCCTTTGGGGTGAGGCTGGACAAAAGGGGTACAAAAAGAAACAGAACATCAGTGAAACTCTTCCAGAAATGTGCTTGATACTTAATGCCAGGTTCCCTTATATATCAATTGTCGTCAGGATATACGTGTGACTTCTCACTTCAGGGAAAGCCACATAGAAACAAGGGTGCAGTAGGGAAGACAGGAGCTTTGTAGGAGAGTAGAGAGGCAAAGAAACAGGCAGAGAGTGAGAAGCATCTAGCTGCCATTACAGAAAAAACAGGTACAATAGCTTTCCTCGACCCCTTGTTTATCTGACCTTGATACTGCTCTGCAGTGTGGTCAGGTACAAACAAAAGAACTGTGTAAGCTATAAATAGCTCAGAATTAAGCTGGGAGGCAGAGTATAGAGAGAGGATACATGCCAGTCTCCCGTGGCCCATCCATTCAAAAATGATTTAGGGTGAAGTGTCTTACCCAGGGACACAACGACATGCTGACTGCAGTGGGACTCGGACCTACTCTCTCCTGATCCGAAGATCAGCACCTAACCCACTGCACCACACCGTCCCCCTAATCTTATTTATTGAATCAAAAACCTAGTTCAGACGTAGATTTGAGGAGCCTTTACAATGAAGTTACCAACAATGATCATTTAAGCACCCAGTATAGCAGGTTTGAAAAGACACAACAGTAACCTACATTAAGGGTTTTCTTTTTGAAACATTGCTACAAATCAGGTGGCGTCTTGTGAAGAGGAGCAAAACCACACACACTTAGACAAACACACTGGGTTTCTTACCACATAGTTGAAGATGAAGCGCGAGTGGGACAGTTTGAGGTGTTTGAGCAGGCTGTAGAGTTTGCTGCAATTCAGGGTACACCAGGGACAGTGAAGATCATCTCTTGCTTCAGTTTGCTGCCGTGTGTTATTGTTGTACAAGAACTAAACATGGATATATTGCATTAGTTACAAGGTAAACGAGAGGCTCAATTTCCATCAGATGTAAATGGGTGATTCTATTCTATTCTAGCATAACATCAGAGTTACTGTCACATTTTGGTACACGTGGTTTTAGCTACAATTATGAACAATGTACTAGTCTTGATGTACACTTATAAAGCAGTGAAACTCTCAAAATGTGACAGTAATTCAAACACGTGACATTATACGTACATTTTGAGCAACCTCCCCAGAAGGTTCTTTTAAATCAGTGTCCCAGGCCCAGTTGTGTTTCTTACTGTGGTGTTGTGTACCTGATAAAATATACGTAGCTTCTGTCGTGGCTCACACAGGACCTGCTCTTTCCTCGTCTGAATGTCTGTGCTCACTGACTCTTTCACTGCTGACAGGAACAGATGAACAGGTTATTTCTTTGGACAGTCACCAAATTATCACTTTGATTTGACACATTTAAAACGAGACAAACAAGCACACATATCCCTCGAGCTAATGCTCCTTTCAGACATGAAATACACAACATAGCAGGTTTCATTTTCACGTTACAGTATTTGCTTTTTGGGCATTGAAACGTAGGTGTCTGACATTTCCATTGGTTTATTATATGTTGAACAGATGACACAACACTTCAATATGTGGCTCCTATTTCCTTTCATACAAAACCCCTAGTTAAGTTCAGTTTAATTAGAGGGGAAACTATCTTTTAAATGATTCTCATGGGTTGCATCAGCGAGGGATATTAAAACACATTCCTCTGCAGTCAAACTAATGTTTCTCTGTGGCTTAATTAATGACCAACATGAGTGCTGAAGGGAGCCTTGACGCCATTTCAAGCTTGCTCAGCAGCCCTGTAGATACCTTAATATACATATCCTCTTAGTTTATAATTAGATGCAACTTGAATTCTGCTTTTCACACAACTCAAAAAGGTTGCCGATGCATCAAGCAATTCATTTCTGCTGTTATGGAGAAGGCAAACATTTTGTTTGATACACATATTCACCGGTTTTATTTGCTAGAACATTTACGTAGTCCAGTAAATATACACAGTTACTCATCAGCAATGACTTGCTGTCAGCCTATTGCCAGATTCAGTTGCAAATAGATCATCCCACACCAGTATCACAGAGGGTGGAAAATCAAAATCCAAAACCCATTCAGCTTTATTTCAGAGAATCTTGGCTGAAATAAATAGATTATATTCAGGCCTTGGTGTCATGTAGAAGCACTTGGAATACGGCTGAAGTGTTAGTGTTTAATTTTCTGTAGATAGATGTGTTTTGCCCATTTGATCTTAACAATAACATAATATTGAACGCAATACAAGTGATTTACAACCAATTATATTAACATCCTGCTATTATTCTAATCTAATTCCGCCTCATCCCAGAAGGTTAAATCAACCCTGTGTTGTTTTTGTACTTACTCATGAGGGCAGCTCGGTGATTGCTGGTTCTGGTCTCCATGGGGCTGGAGCTGTCGGAGTTGCGTGTAGCGAGGGGTTTTGCCACGGGGGCAGTGGACTTTCCGCTAGCATCACCTGTCCAACGCAACATGAACTGCAATGTGGGTCCCTGAGAAAAGGTCTCAAATGGTGGCAGTCTCTGCAGGACAGTAAGAAAAAGTAAGGGTCAGCAATGTGTTGATCTTAAGAGGACAACAAAGACAAGAAAGGAAGGCTTACAGGAAGAAACTCTTAAACACGTTATGTACAAACCTCCCCCACCTTTCCATCGAGAATGGTTTCCCACGTAGCGCGCTTCTTGCTGACAGGGCTCTCCTCCATCCCTTGCATCGACACTTCATACTCTCCATCCAGCAGCTGCAATCTCCTGCAGATTAAAAGCAATGATTTCTAAAAAAAAAAAGGAACAATCAGAAGTAACGGCAAAAAAGTGATCTTAAAACTTAAGTCTTACCTATTCTTATCAAAAACGGTCATTTGTGCAACAAAGGTCTCTGTGGTTTCTCCTTCTCTATGGGAAGAACTTCTTTTCTTTCTACTAGGAGTATCTGTAACATCTTTGCACAAGAACAAAATAAAAAAGAAGTGTGAGATTGTATATCAAACCAGCAACCATTTCAGTTACATCCATCTATTAAGCATATGCTTGATTTACACTGCATGGCTCAGCCCGATTCACTTCAGTTAGCAGCCCCTTAAAATGCACCAGCAGGGATATCTGATGATCCCAATAGCAATGAGAGTATAGGTTTTGTACATGCTGTATTGTGCATGCCATTTAAAAATGGGGCAGGTCTGAACAGGATGTCCTGTTTCATGGAATCTTGATGGGTTTCTCTGACCAATCAGTGGTAGGCACTGTTTTAAGTCCACCTTCTAGTATCGGCTCAGCGATGGACTTATAAAGACACCCAAATACAGTGTTGGAGACGGGACACCAGTTATTCTCATGACTGTTGCTTAATGGTGTGTGAAGCCAAAATGGCACGACTACTAAATAATAAAATGTCCCATATGTCCTGCATTTATGGGGCCTTTGAGCAAGCACACTAGGGTTTCCCTTAACCCCACCTCCCAGATGTTCAGTCTTACTGATATAAAGGGAGTTAGAAAATACCTCCAAGGTCAGCAATTTGAGCATTTAAAAAAATGACGGCTTAACTAACGCAAAAATAATCCTCTGATCATTTACAGACACGTCTTTCTAAATTAAGTGAAAATCAAGCAATAGTCTCCCTATGCTGATCTCATGACAAAATACAGTGTTAAATCCCAATGTAAACTGTACTTGGTCGAAACAGAACATAAAAGGCTTCAATGTGGATATCCTACCAATGTTCTCATTGGCCTCTCCATTGACCAGGCCATTAGTATCCCTCCTTCCTGTGCGTGACACCCTGAACAGGAGCGAGTAAGACTTGACCATGTGGCTGTTGCTGGGCTCAAACTCATTGCTGGAGACGAGTAAGGAGGGGTAGGAGCCATGCTTGGTTTGGTTACTGTCAGGATTCAAAGGCACCTGCTTTTTACCTGTAGGCACTTGCTTTACCGGGCAGCTGACATCCTGAAAGAATAAACACGCACACTTAATTTAACAAACATCACAAGTAAGGAAGTAAAACAAAATGACTTGCTGCTCAAGTGACAGACCGTCTTCATATGTTACTTTACCTTGCGTTTTTTATGGCAGACTTTGACAAGTAGCACCTCTAAGGACACAGAATTTTGTTCATTTTCTGAATTCTGAGATGGCTTTTCTGTAAGGCAAGAAAAGGATCAGTCAATCCTAATATCTCTTTTTGATACACAACAAGTGAATACGTTGCAATTGCAATCTAGTCAGGTAAAAGAGCGCCACTGTTGTAATACAGACTTTAAACTCAACATAACCTCGCCAACCCACTAATCTCACTTTGTAGCACAGCACTCAGGTGAAAGCGAATGAAAAACCTGATTTTCTCAACAGCAGACTAAAGGTGCTGCACATGTGCAACACAAAACCATGAACTCAAAGACCAGATCCTAACCAGAATACTTTTGTGCATGTACATGCAGTTAATGAAATCTTATTGTTGGCCTTATATAATGACCCGGTGACTGTCAGAGCAGAACTAGAGTCAAAACAAAAAACAACAAAATAAAATTCACAACACACAAGTCTTTGGGTAAATACTGCTCACCATCCTTATGGAAGAACCCAGTGAATGTAAGCTGGAGATGTGAAGACAAACTGAAAAGAAAAAGTACAAAAGTGAAAATAGGTCAAATCAGGTGCTTATAGTATTAGTATGAATGTTCCTGAACTATGTCTATACCGTTCCCCAATAATTCAGTGTCTATAAAATACTACACCATTAGGAAGGGACACAACAACGCCTGTACAGCACAGCCCTGTTACCTTGGAGAATCCTGCTCTACCTTCATCTTCTCGACAGTCTGCAACATATCATCCACTTTGAATGTTTTTCTAAGAGGAGAGATGACAAGTCACAAAGGTTCAGAAATAAATAATTACAACTGTGACAGAACATAAACTACATTAACAAAAAGAACTCTGTTAATATATCATAACTGAAAAAACATCATCAGAGTTTATACCTTCTGGCATTTGTTCGGCTGTTTCGATGACACATGAAAGTGAGCGTCCTGTGCAAAAATATGGGCTGAAAAAGGTTTTTTAAAAAGCATTCATTAGTCACCAACTTCAGTGCGATCAGTAAGTAATAACTCTTTGTCTCAACAATGATATATGTACAGTACTTTACTCACTGCAATCAAATTCCTTGTGCGGAGGAATCTGTAGATCTGAGTTGGTTCTGGAAATAGAAAAAAGTGGTATTATGATATTTGGTAACTATCGCAACTGCCCTATTATCACATCACTGTGTTTCCTTGATAAGTTTAACCAGGAATTCACTTAAATCTGAAAAATATAAGTCGAAAACGGGTTGCTCAACAACACACTGCTAATCCATTCGTGTGTCCGCATCTAAATATGTAATCCATATTGTTGAGTACACATGCCAAAATGAGGGTTGTTAACAGGTGGTGGATTAGTAGGCAAAACCACAAAAGAAAAACTGAACATATAATCAACAATGTATTTATTCCAGTCTGATCATTGCCAGCCTTAGAACGAAAGTCATTTAGTTTGACAAAAAATAATCTATATCTGGAGCTGCCTTCAGACTGCCAGATAAAGTAGGGAGGCCTGTCAGTCAAAAGCAGTTTTTGTAAACAAAATATGAAGCAGTAACGATAACTTGGTAGCAAAATGCTTATTGATAGACTGAAAAAGTATTATCGCTTTACCAAGACAGAACGGTTAAATTAGAAAGTGACAAGCGGTGAAATCTCACTTTCAAAGGCCTGTAGGAACAGCTCATGGTCGGCCTGAATTTGCTCCATCTTCGGCTTCTTCACAGAGTTCATCATTGCTGATGAGGCGGGGTACACAGCGCCGTTAGCTTTGCAACTCGCCCCACTCATAATATGACCTGAGTTCTGTGAGTCAAACGATGGCACATGTTAACACACTCATCATTACAGAACAAATGGTGGCAATACAACATGTTAGCCGGTAGGAAAATACTCGCGTTAGCAGTCGAGCTAACTAGCTCGGGTAAGAGCACAATGCTAACATGTTAGTTAGCTTGGTATTCCAGCGGAGTATTCATCCGTGTTTTTACACTATAATCATCAAAAATCATAAAATTGACATGCCCTAACTGTCGGGCATAAATAAAGGAAACCCACCCTGGCCGATGGCATTAATTGGTTAGCCTCGCTGCCTCCAGCACAAGCCTGGCAGACTCAGCAGCAGAAACCCATGAAGATGAAGAGGAGGCGACGAGACGCTGGCTAGTTAGCTAGCACTGCTAGCATGGTTTACAAATAAACAAGCCTCCGTATGCTTGAGGTTCTCCAGCATTCAACTTTTAGAAATGACGCTTTATATCGGAGCGGGTTGGAGTATTATGGATCAAATTATTTATTATCTTTCTGTAATTTATTGTCGGTTTGGGTTCCTTCAATTTGTACAGAACAACAGAGCAGGAGTCGGTTGTCAGCCAATCAGAGACAGACTGAGAGAATCCGGCACTGTGATTGGCTGCTGATCTCCGGAGATGACATAGAACCCGCTCTCCCTTTCTGTGATTTTGCGGGAAATTGAGTTGATCAGAAATCACATCAAATATAGAGCCAGCAGCTGAGAGCCTCTTATTGTTCACAGGATACTTCACAGTTTACAGTAAACCCTTATATGTATACAGTATATGAATCCACCCCATCATTCATGTGTTTAGTCTCCACCTCATTTCACATACATTATGCTATTATTCATGTTTACATTTCTATTCCATGTTTATTTTTCCCTTATTGTTGAGCACTTTGTTCTGGATGTTGTAGGAACGGTGCTTTACAAATACATTATCACTATTTTATTATTATTACTATTAGTATAGAAAATTGTATATAATTACAGCACCATATTGTGAAAATTGTATTATATTTGTTTATTAAATCACAAGGTTAATTTAAACCTTAACTATACAGCCACATAAATGCATACAGTTTACAACATCAGGTAGAGTTGATAAAAACACAGAAAATTAAAACAGTCTTTCGGGTTTTCAGATATTTTTATGTACTTGTTTTGGAAACTCAAACATTTCCTAGATCTATATTAAGTTAATAATTTACAAGATTACTTTTGAAATTAATTGATCGTATTATAAATATTTCAGTACATCATATAAAGAAAAATCATACATATATTTAGTAACCATTGATACATAACAAACCTTATCTGCATTAATAAAAAACACAATATAAAACAAATATAAAAAAACAAACATTGTAATTACTCATCTCCTAAATATATGAGGTCAAAATGTTGTGGATAGCTCTTTAATCCACAATGAATTTCTTTAGCAATTATGTATTTCATTTGTTATTCAAAATCGAATTAATCAATTTGTTGGTGACAGAGTCTGAGCTGACCTGGATTACGTTTTGTCAGACCGCGGCTCACACTGATCGTGTTTCCAGACGGACCTATTTGCAGACGGAACCGGAAAGTGTCGACGGATCACAACTTCCACACATGTGTGTGGGAGAAAATCAGCCTCATTGCTTCAAGTCTTGTGGTATTCCGTCACAAAGTTGACATTAGTAACTTTATTATCACCAAATAACCCGTAACAGCTGCGTGAACAAGATGGCGGAGATCGTTCAGCAGCGGATCGAGGAGAGATCCCTGAGTTAGAGCAGTTGGAGAGAGTGGGGCTCTTCACCAAGAAAGAAGTCAAGTAAGACAACATCTGACTTCACGAGGGTTTATCACTATGTGTGCGTTCAGTAGAAAAATACATAACTCAAAAAAGGACACAAGGACATTGCATAATATGTTTATGCTGCACTATTTCTTAATGTCTTTCATGTGTGTAAAGCACTTTGAATTGCCTTGTGTTGAAAGGTGCTATGTAAATACACTTGCCTTGCCTTACCACCCAGGTGGGAATTGTTTTGTTGTGTGGGCAGTTGACAGCAATATAGATAAATAAAGAGAGAAACTTGGCTTAAACATATATTTTGTAATATTATTACTCTTTCGTTGCAGATAATCACTCAAACGGTGATTGTCAGATTCCATCATCGATAAACTTGTGTTTGTTTTTTTATTATTTCAGATCCATAATCAAAAGAGCCACAGCCCTTGAATACAAGCTGCACAGGTTGATTATAAATAAGGAGGACTTCATTGCATACATCCAGGTAGAGTGCCCTAATCATCGCCATCATCATCATTCAGCTTTTTCTTGATAACACAATAAAAGCTATGACTACTAATGTTAAAAGTACTAACTTGAAAATGTTGTTTATTTGCAGTATGAAATCAATGTTTTAGAGCTGATCAAGAAGAGAAGAATGGTAAGTGGCATATGCTTTGTTTTATGTAAACATTAACTTTTTTTGTGTACTAGTAGTGAACTTTAACATTCATGCAAAGCAATTGGAGTGAATGTGACATCACTTGACATTGCCTTAATTTGCTTCTGCAGCACATACATTACCAGTTCAAGAAAGAGGAGATCGAATTCCCCATCATCCATAGAATTAATAGTGTCTTTAAAAGAGCAACAAAAAAATGGAAGGTAATGTATACATTTAGATTCATTTTCTTCCATATATATACAACACAATGTTTATGTAGTTTTGACCAACAGTTAATTGTAAGTGTAACTGAGAGACTAATCTTCTCTCCACAGGATGATGTGCAGCTGTGGTTCTCACATGCCGCTTTCTGCAAAAAATGGGTATGTAATGATCTCATAATTTGATTTAAGTCCAATTCTGACCAAACACAGCGTCTTCTCATGTTAACAATGATCTTTGACTGGCTTTTCATCAGGGTACCAAAGGCCAGATCAGCAAAGTGTTCTCAGCCATGCTTGCTATACACCCCGACAAACCAGGTACAGATTGTTTTTGCTTTTCAAACAGTCGTTACTAAGAACTGTAATTAATAGTGACTTGCTGTTCTCCTTCTTTTAGCTCTGTGGATCATGGCCGCCAAGAGTGAGCTGGAGGACAGAAGTTCCTCAGAAAGTGCCAGACACTTGTTTCTGAGGGCTCTGCGCTTCCATCCAAACAACAAGAAAGTCTACCAGGAGGTACACGTTTTTTTTTTATATCCAAAAACTTTCCTTCAATTTTTATAAAGCCTTAACAAAGACTTCTAGCTAACTCCAGTAGTTTACTCTAACAAAGTTCAGTAAAATAGGGGCTATAGCTGTGTTTGAAAGAGGGATGATTGTGTATTTGTCAAATATTATTTTCTAATGTATACAACAACTTCTTTGTTAGTACTTCCGTATGGAGCTGCTGCATTGTGAGAAACTGAGGAAGCAGAAGAAAGACCTGGAGAAAGCGGAGATGGACCTTGTGAGTGTTTAGAAATTCACCCAAAAAATTAAAGAATAATACACACACAGGAGTTCTTAATTTCTTCAATGCCTGATTTACTCTGCTTCTCACTTCTTCCAGGGGGAATACGAGTTTTCTCCAGAGATCCTGAGTGGAAAGCTGGCTGAGGTTGTGTATAGAGATGCTACAGGAAAAATCAATGGTAAATTTCTCTCTGATTCTGTTAAAAACTAAAATATTAGAAGGAAACTAATGCATTAGATAAGGTTGGCTTACTTTGTCAAATGAATTTGTGTAATTCACTTTTTTCACTTGGCAAAGATTACACACTTTTGAAATCACAAACTTAAGTTTTCACATTGTTTTCCCCAACATGACTTGTTATGCTTAACTGAGCTAACCAGCGTCCGCCTGTACCATCACAGTGATAGTACATATTTCAAAGTAGTGTCAATCTCTACATCCAACTTGCTGAAAATAAGCAATCTTCCCAAAATGTCCAACTATTTGTTAATCAACAGACATTTCCAGATGTAAACCCCTAACCTTTGAATCACTGATCTTTTCACCAACAGAAGCAGAGTTTGTCATCTCACTTCTGAACATAGCAGCTATCTTTGACTTCACCAAAGAACTCCAGGACTTCATCCTGCAAGAGTAAGGCAGCAGCTCACTCACCACACAGCATTAATGAACTCAAGCAGGACTTTGTCACTAAGCATGAATTTACCTCCTCCCCTCCTCTTATATTGTAGCCTGCAGGATAACTACACAAAGGACAGCTTGACGTGGGACTTCATGGCTAAGAGGGAGCTGGAGGCTCCGGGGGCCGGAGAGGAGCTGCACACAGCCAAGGGCCGGGCCTCAGATATCAACCGCAGAGAGGAGCGCTGCTGCCAGGTCTATGAGGAGGGGGTCAAGAGCCTCAACACAGGTAGAGCAAGTAGACATAAAAATTGGGCTATTTTTCAAAAGGAGATCATTAGACTGGTGTTTGATTGAATCGTTTTAATCATTGTTTTACTTCAGGGACCCTTGTGGGATTTACACGTACCCAATATCGTCAAAAGGATATTTCAGTAGAGGTTTTATGAATGTGACACATTTGATAAGAGATTTAGCTTTTCTTTAAATGAAGTGGTACCTATAACAAGACAACATTTATTTGATTTATTAACAATGCAATTTCTATTGCTAAGATGAAGTCTGGGGTTGAATTATTTTGGTAAATAATCATATCCAGGCAGCCTAAAAAGTTGGGAACATCCTTAAGTTGGATTTCGGAAATCTATGCTGTATTAATGCCCTGCTTGCAAATACCCTGCCAACTCTTGAATCTATATAAGAAACCCTTGTTGTGCTCTTTGTTTAGAGCCCATGTGGACTTGCTATGTGGCCTACTGCTGGGAAAGGCTGAAGAGGAAGACCAACGTCCAAGAGCTGAAGGAAAAGGTAAGTGTGTTTACACTGAAAAATATCAGTGGATAAAGTATTTTTAGACGTGGCTGTTCAAGGAGTAAATCCTGATGTGCTTGTATTTGTGTGTAACAGAGGCAGGAGAGGCAGCTGGGAGTGCTGCAGCGAGCGCACAACTCCTCACTGCTGAAGGAGGGCTATTACACCAACTGGGTAAGATAATGATGAATTAAATCTTAATAGTTCAGCCTCCCTTCATTTGCAAACTTTGTCGTCAAATGTCTGACAAAAACATTAGTGTAGTTTTTTTTTTAGAGTGTGAGGACAGTGCTAGTTAAGAAATCGGGGAGGCCAACAATTGCTTTGATTGATGGTCAGTTTCAGTCCATTTCCAAATGCTTGAAAATATAACAGTACAAAAGGTTCAAGGTGTGACCGACAAAGTGTGAATATGGAATGTAATGGTGACCTTGTGGTTAAAGCCCAGGCTGTTTCCATTAGTGCAACTTACTTGTCACTGCCCAATTATTTGGATCAACTCCAAAATGTAGTGGGCTCTTCCTTGGCCAATGCTTCACCCTTCCAACAAATTTCTTGGTGGCCAGACGTAAACCTGCTGACAAACAGATAAACACACCTTAGTGGGTAGTCATTTTTTAATTACTATATAAAGTACTTGCTTACCTTCAGATACAGAGCTAAAATAAAACAAAGGGATGGAGACAGGAGGAACTCTGGAACTAAATGTATGTTTTTTATTTTCAATATAAAGTTGAAGATCCTGCTCTCAACTGGAGATAATGAGGGAGCAGCCACTGTTGCCATGGCTGCCACGCAGCGCTACAGCCAATCAGTTGCAGTGTGGAGCCTGAGTCTGCGGACGCTCATGCAACTGGGGAGTGGAGACGTGGGCAGGTTATTCCAAGAGGCTCTCACACACGTCAATCCAAAGGTATACCCAACACACACAAAAACACACACACACTTTGACTCTGCATTTCCTCAATCACAGAGTGTAGTTATTGTCATTGCTTAAATTAAGCACATTCACCACATCAATTGTGCTTCAACTGCATTGTAATAATTGCTCTCCTAGAATAAACACACACACACACACCACTGCCATCACTGCTTTCAAAGTGGGTCATCTCCTTGGCCCAATTAGGATCTATTTCATTATGTCAACGTTTTTAAATAGGCTTCAGCTGCGTCCTTCCATGTGTGAGGATAGCTGACTGTGTGTGAAAACTACAATAATTTGAGCATTCCGGCACCTAAGCATGTTAGAATCCTGTATCTTAATGCAACATTAGAGGGAAAACAGCAGGATAACTGTTTAAGAATTGTAAGCGTTGGTGGGATCTTGAGCTATCATTTATAAATCCCCTGCAGTACATCAGATATTTGGGCTTAATCATAATTTTTCGCTTGTTTATTATTCAACAAAACACTTTTTCAAATGTTTGTGTTGCACTGACCCCATAAATGTATAATGCTGTATGTCTATGAATACATATGCTTTGTCCCAGCCTTTACAGAAATAAGCAGAATAGCTGGTTATTGTTGTAGTGGCGGTTTCACAAGACTAGCAGTGTGAGGAGGATTACTACACGCATTAGGCCTTTTACCTCAAGATAAACACTCTCCTTAAGTGGTGGGAAACGGTGTAAACCCTCAGGGAATGTCAAACAATAAAATGTTTCCATATTTCACAGCACAGAAGGCGAGATAAGTTAAAAGAGACGTAAAGGCATGTTAGCCTGTTGGGGAAACCAGCTGAGAACAAAGAAAGGGGATTTGTCAATCAGATGCTACACTAGGTTACTGATTAATTTTTCTCCCTATAATGGGAAGAGACAGTTCTTAAGTCTTGAAGCATTGGCAAATGTAGGTATATTTGCTCTAAGATTAGGATGGGATGGAGATAACATACAACACTAACCACCGCTCAATGCTACAGGAAGCAAGTGGACTCCCCACTGACGAGATGCTGATTAGAAACCAACTGATAGCTAAATCCTTTCTGTCTTGTCTCGACAGGAGAGTCTACCTCTCTGGCAGCTGCAGATCCAGTGGAGCGTGACCAACCAGAGTCCTGAGGAGACAGAAGCTGTCTTCAAGGTAGTCCACATAAACACACCTGATTCACTTTGAAACTAACTGCTGCTACCTCATATCTTTTGACAGTATTAGCAAGTATGTGTCTTTTTTAGTGACAGCTAACATGTTGTAAACATTTAGCACATAAATACGGGTCTTTGTAGTTTACACTGGAACTACACTTTTTGCTTTGTTGGAAAAGCAGTTTGTTAGTTTAGGAATGCAAAGTCATTATTTTGGTTAGTTAAGAAACACAGATACACCGAGGTCAGTTATGTCTGCTGTGTTTTGTCCTCTAAAATGAGAATGCCTTGCAGACAGTTCATTCTGTGTTTGTTCCCAGAGAGGTCTGCTGTCTGCAGTACCGGCTGTTGCCATGGAGATGAAAGAGAGCTACCTTGATTGGTCATTCTCCACCGGAGGCTACAAGAAAGCTAGGAAGACCTTTACAAGGTAAAATCATTTCACTTTGTTTGCTTGTGTTTAATTTAAATGATGAATAACTGAAAAGGGAATCCAAATTTAATCAGTCCCAAAACACTGGTGTGAATAAAGAACTGAAACCTTGAGAAGTGTTTTCTTAGGACAAAGCTGTACATTTTAAATTTAAAAAATCGTTTTTTCTTCTTTAGCTTACAGGAAAACCGTCCCCTGTCCAAGGCCTTTTTCACCATCATGATCAAGATTGAGAAGGAACAAGTGAGTATAGTAACTACCTTTTGTAACATGTAACATCTCCTGCATAACCAGCATCTCAATCTTTTGTTGTGAGGTGGGTGACAGATAAAATTGGCCATAGCCTGTACTTGTAAGTGACTTTAAACCAAAATGAAGAAGTTGTTGGGACAGATGGTGGACTTGGTATTATTTGTACTACCAATAAGCGTAGACAATCTTGAGCTGTAAAAATGTTCTTTGTTCTTCCAGGAAACTCCAAAGATGAACCATCTGAGAGACTACTATGAGAGGGCCCTGCAGGAGTTTGGTACCTCAGATGACGGTGAGCAGAGTTTAAATCCCTTAATCTAATTAGAGTCCAAAGGAAGACTAGCGTTTGTTAAAAATATTTATTCACAAAATCCTGGTAATCAAGTATAGAGGACTATAATATAACATGACGTGTCAATGCCAAATACAGTATTAGGTATATGACCACATATAGCTGATTACAAGAGACATTTAAAATCAATTCTTTGACTTAAATTGATCTGCCCTGGATCACACACAAACTATCAATCTGGTTTCAAGGCCAAAGAGAACCTTTTAGTTGGGTTTGAATAAAAATCTTGTTGAGTATCAGATTGTTTGATTGTATTGGCACTATCTTTCCTTAGAAATGTTTTTCTGTTTTTATTTCTCTGAAGAACTGTGGCTGCAGTACATCCAGGAAGAAATGGGATCCTTAGGTCAGCCAGAGAACAGTGGCAAGATCCACTGGAGAGCCATGAAGTTTCTGGAGGGGGAGAGCGTGGAGAGGTTCACCTCCAAGTTTACTCTGATGCAGACAGGACACTTATGAGTGAACTAAAAAAGTAGTGTCGTAAGTTCACATAGCTACAGCCAGTGTTCATCAATTGTGTAGACGTTTATCAGCAGGTAGATGGCCAATGCTCTACCCATCCTTGAATTGTTTCATTGCCTTCAGGCCTGTTAAATATTATACAATGGTTCCAGCATGTTGGGTAAAATATTCCTGACTGGGCAGTTGGATTTTGCAGCTGTAATTTAAAACTTTCCATTATTATTTACGACAGTTTGTTACCACATTTGATACCAGTCTGATGTTGATAGCATGTAATATTGTAAGGATTTCCAGTTTTATAGAGTTCCACATTTATTTGAAATGTTGTGAAGTCAAACTTGATGCTGTTATGATATTAAAACTTTCAGTCCGTCCCCTGTTCTGGTCCCTCTGAGACATAAGAGATGTACACAGATAAACACACTTTCTCTAAACTCTGGATTCACACACAGCAGTAGTTTTTAATTACCCACCACTTCTTCAAATAGTTGTCTTGGCAGGAATAGTTAGTTAATTAAAGTTACTACTACTAAACATCCTTTATCCTCTTAACATTCGCACATTTAACCAGTGTGTGCAATCAGTACCAAGAACATATTTCAAACTCCCACCCAAAAAAACATAAATACAATCAGTAGCACTATGACACATACATCAGGTCTATGAAACAATGCAATTGCCAGCTTAAAGAACTGTCCATAAACATATATATACTTTGAGTACTTTTTAAGGACACTTGAAATTGTTGGATATCCCTGCAGAGGCACCCACAGTAATGTATGCTATGAGGTATAACACAATAACATGACAAATGGAGACTTTAGAGTCTAATAGTATAGATAACACACCTATAAATTGTATTTTAGGGACAATCTCAGAAAAATTAAATATCTTTACAGGCTTGGTAAAGGTTGTCACAAAACTTACTTAAAAGTAACGGCCTCTAAATATTCAAATATGTTTATAGCAGAACTATGATGACAGTTTTAAGGAAAGTATCAATACATTATTTTGCTAAAATACAATTAAAAAAACCTCTGCACTCACGCTAGTTTCTCCTGTCATCTCGGTCAGTCTGAGAATATTAGTGCAAACATAACAAAGGAAATTGTGACAGTTAAAACAATATGCTTTAAGGCAGAAGTTATGGCAAATAATTATTTTCATTACTGATCCCTTTAGAAAATGAGTGAATTACAATGTTGAGGCAATTCCTTGACACATACAGAAGTCTTCTCTATGTAAATGGATTTTGATGACTTCTTATAGTGTTCCCATCATGCTACACTTTGTCTGAATAAAGACAATGTGCCCACTTATGTGTAATTCTCTTCCCCCCTAAGTTATATGTACCCTGCAGCTCTTATGAGCCTTTGTGATGTACCAAATATGTAAAAATCCCTCATTGTATGTCTGGTCAGTGTTCTCTACCACAAGGAATCTGGTAAGCCCACCCCTTCACACATCATCAGAGCTTCTTGAAAAGTATGTAAGTAAAGAGAACTAATACGCCCGTGGACAGGAGTCCAATCACACACTGGTGGATGGTGATAACATTCTCCAGTGCATGGATGCGCTCCTCCATGGCGTTGGTGTGGATGTAGTCATAAATGGAGGCGCCGATGCTCCAAATCCCCCATACAGCATCTACCAACGCTTTCATGGTGGGAGAAACCATTGTGAGGGCCGCCTGCAGACTGGCAGCAGCCGCATCCGCCACCTGTTGGCACCACTGCACTACATGGAGAGGAGGGTGACACATGGTGCAGTGAGTAGAGAACACGGTGTGGGCACAACAAATATCCTCCAAAATACACATCTACAAACATAACCAGACCGTGTGATCATGAGTAACTCCATCCGAGAAGATTATCAAAATAGTAGAGAGAAAAACAGACTGTGTGAAGAGTTAAACTTCTGATCAAAAGGTCATCATTATACTTCCGCTATCTGTGATGCATTGAAGTATAAAATCAATACAAAGTAGTACAGTAGCGAGAAAGTACAGTACTTAAATACTGTGGTAGAACAATTTCACACAAGTTTAGTGTTTCTTTATTATTTTTTTATAGTTCTACTTCACTAGAGTTCACACCAATTGCACTTTTTTGACATGTACAGTTACTCTGCACATATGAATTTATGTATTCTGATTAGAAAATATAATGTAGGTATAGATTAGAAACTTTCCAATGCTATAAAGTATGTCAATAAGTTTAATCTTAATCATTAACATACAGTGTACACATTATTGCATCAATAGAATCATTAAGTATAGTTTTTAACACTGAAATAAGTAATTCTCTTTATATATTTTCAGTACAGTTTGCAGCAATACAAGCAAGTCTTATTGATTGTAATGTGTGATGTATGTATTTGTCTGCCTATAAAACAGATGCATAACTTTCATTGTCTTTCTGCCTCAAACAAATAAGGGTCTTTATACCTCTACCTCTATCTCTGCACCAGTAAACTGACTATCAGTAAACTTGGTCCAGTACTGAACTGGTTTCACGTGATCTGACATGAGATTAGAAAAAATAATAACAAGACGAGGAGTGTGTTATGTAGCCTACATGCGAAGTCATTCATTCATGGACAGAAACTCACCTCCGGGTGTCAGATGTTAATGTGATGATGCAGATGATGAAGAACATCCGCACTGCTGCTGCTGGAGTAATGAAATACTGCGATATTTAGGAGAAGCCGGGCGTGTTCCTGTCAAATAGCCTTCGTAGTCGGACATTGCTGTTTGACGACGAGTTAGACTAAATCAAACACATCGCTTCCGGTCAAACCTTTTCAAATACGATTATTCTATTTCTCCGCAGCAGTCACACGACATGTTAGTACAACAAAACGTTCCCCAAATAATATAAAAGTACAGGAAATAAGGAATGGATGCAACAATTGACGACGTAATGGGTTACATCTGCCACTCCGATAAATAATTCAGTGTCAGGTCAATTATTTTATCTTGGTAAGAAAACTAACGAATTTCCGGTATTATTGTGGGCTCTTTGTCTAAATAAAGCAGCTGACTTCAGCCATTTGATAGAGTAGCCAACTAAAAGTGAAGCATGACACCGAGAATAGAAAATAATACAATAGAGTAGAATAGAAGATAAAATAAATAACATAACACAAAATATTGTTGAAAGCAACATGTTAAAGTATAATTGAAAATAAACACTCTGAAAAGAATGAAATACAAATGCATTATATCTCAGTAGATAACATAATTAAAAACAACAATACAAGATACAACTAAATACCATAAAGACTATTAGAAAACACAACAGAATATACTGCAATGTAGAACGGACTAATATGAAAGCATATTTTAATGGGAAAATGGCGTAAATGTGTTTTTATAGAAAGTCCAGTCATGGGGCAAATAACTATGGATAGAAACTTTCCTGACTTACATGTGTATTTAACTCACTGATTAATGTATCCAAAATAATCCAGCTGTCACGCTGTTATTACGCATGACTTGCATCTTTACTTAACACTGATCTGAATAAAACAAAATGTTGTGTGACACATAATGTAATGAAGTGTCATGGCGCTTTCCTATCGGTAGGGGTCGCAGCCCACTAACATGTTGCCGGTTCAGGGAGGTAACGTAAGAGGTGTGATGAACCTGGGATGTATAGAGCCTCCTGAAGCATCGATAAAAGAGGGGAACACCTCGAGAGAGGCCGCAGAGCAGCCGCCGGAGACGCAGTTTAGCGCGGTAGAGTCCTGCACGAGGACGGGCGAGCCAACACACAGCAGGAATGTGTGCAGTTACAGCCAAACACACATGCTTGGACAATACTCAGTGTATTGCTCTTGGCTGTTCTAAAAGTCGTCTTGCAAAATAATTGGAAATTCGGGGCCACATTGCTGCGTCCCGACGGGAACCTATAACTGGAGAGGAGCCAGTGACGCGCTGAAAATAACCAGGTTACCACTTTGCACCGGTCCATTTTGGGGAGGGCCCAACACGAGGGCGCAGCACCATATATCAGCTCCTTCCAGCTGTTTGGGAATATCCTGCTCATAAAAACCAGGCTGCAGCATGGCAGTAGCAACAGCAGGCTCCGCGGCTGTCTCTTCCCAGTATGGATATTGGGTGACTTGCTGGGTGCGCACCGGGGATCTCTCGGGGGGGAAACGAAGAAGCTTTTTTTTTTTTTTTCTAAAGAGGGGGGAGTGAGGGTGAGATTGCTACAGGCGCGACACTGTTGCATGTTTTTCACCCCTGACAGAGGGGGAAATATAGGCCGGGGGGACTGTCCGACTTCTGAAAGACAATTTGTTCCCCACACCCCCCAAAAGGATAATCTTGCTCAATCTTGGATGCATGCAACACCCAGTGATCAGATATTGCTGCGGTGGCGGTGGTGCTGGAGCTGGCGGTGGATGGACGGTGAAGTTCAACTTCGCTTGCAGTCGCGATCTCCTTCAATCAGCCAGACAACCAACCAGACAAGGCGGCGCTTTTTACACAAAGTCCCCATATGGCTGCGGGATGCTGACACCTGCGCGGTTCGCAGGTAACAACAACTGGGCAGCATCGCCTGCTCCTACTGACACAGACAGATCAATTGGTATGTATCGGCATTGAGACAGGTTACACCTGCATTCCTTCATTACCTTGTCTGGAAGTCAAATATGGTGGTAGGATATTTAACACATTTCCAGAATCCATAGATAAACCTTTGTAGTTTCCTCTACGCTGAGTCCCAAGTGATGGGACTGATGATGACCATGATGATGATGATGGTGTGAGTTAGATGCTGGGTCTTTGCGGGCAAGGTGAGTTCTCACTTCGTTCAACTGGCCTACAAAGTCCCAGTTTCTGGCTCATGTAACCACCAAGTTATTGAAAATGCACTTCTGCTTCGTATTAGGAAACTAAATGGGGAACAGATGGGAAGTCTTACGGATAATATAAATAGGGGTTTTAAAGAAGCACACGCACATCTCGGCAGATAAAGTCTCACCAAAAACCTCGATAAGGTCAGTAAACAGATTTAATAACGGGTACATAATATTTCGTTGGGAAATAGCGATACTATCAAAGCACAAAGAAAAAAAGATACAGTAATTGTACAATAGGTCATAATGAAGCCACTAATAAATGGGCTAGGCTTACTATAAGACCCATTAAAGACAGCATGTAGTGTACGAAAATATCAGTTAATGTCTTAATTATTAAAAACACTTCAGGCAGTTAACTAAACAAAGACTACCAAAGCAAAAGAGCATTGCATTTTCAAACAGCTGCAGATACTTTACCAAAGGAAATGTACATGTAATATTGACTTTTTAATTGAATGGTGAATGACAATGCTTACTAATCGGCCTAAATCTTTAATAACTAGAAGTTGAACTTTACAGCCTTGTGCACGAACCATGCTTCTTGAAAATCACAACGAGAGGGGGTTTATATCTGATGCTTACAATGATGAACAACTTTCACATGACATCTCAAGAAAGAAAAAAAACGGCCCTGCATTTCTCAGCTGACCTTGTTCTGCTGCACAGTTTCTAAAACATTTTTTTCAGGCTTTATTCTTCAGCCCAGACAGAAATAGAATAGAATAATAATGACAAAATGCAATAAGTTATTGAATTAATCCACCTTCTAAGAGCTCCAAATCAAAAACTAATTGGTTACGTTACAGGCAAATTACCCAATTTCAATTACATTTAATATAAAGTTGCACCATTTCTATTTAAGCTTACAGCTCAAACTTTACCTAAACCACTTGAAATTAATAAAAATACAACTTCATTATGTAGAACAAGTATGTCAAGTGGGGAAGAAGTTGTTTTGGAGGCCTGTTTCTATATCTGTCCTGACCCTAGCATGCCGCACATACCTCACTAATGAATTTAGCATCCTGACACTAGATGCTTTATGTAATTAATAGAGCAGAGGGCCAGGGTGGCATCTCCATGCTGCAAATGACACATAGGTAAGACATTCGCTGAAGCATGAGATTTTTATTTTAAAAACAGGAGACCTCCATGATTATTAAAACGCACCTAAAACAGTGCTGTAAATGAAACAGACTCCCTTGGCCTCATGGTAGGTGGGAAGTGGTTACATTAATCTTTCCGTCAGTTTAACGTTAATGTCTGGCCATAAGTTATTTTAAGGCTGTGTATAACAGTTCAGTGGCAGCCTGTTCGTTTTTACAGGCCTGCTACTTTTTGTTACGTCTATAAGTACACTTTGTCGTAACCCCTTAAATTGGAATTACCAATGTAAATATTGTGAGAATATTTAAAACATCTCTTATATCATAAATGTACTTAAATAAATAATAGAGAATAGATTAATATATTTTCATCTCAGATCAAGATCATCACTGATTCCCTCCAACGTAGCCCACTACTATGACACATCACAGAAAGCAGATAAAGGCACTCCAGCCAAAATCTCTCCATATATGCTGCAGAAGAGTACGAGCCAGTACGAGTATGAGAGCTGAGGGCCTAGTAAGGGAGGCTTGGAGGAATGAGCCTGGTTTGAATAAGCATGGCTACGGGGAGCTCTGGGATAGTCACCAAGTGTGCTGATTATAGTTGTGATATTAAACAGTGCTGGCTGCTACTGCCTGCCAAGCCTCTCTCAGTTGCATTTCACGTTGTTTAAAAGGCCCAATCGAGCTCATCTCGCCACTTGCTTCACAGTGTTGCTTACATCTTTTTTTTCCACCATGGCTGTCTCATATTCTCTCCACATGCAATTTGTAAGCAGAGTTGTGGACTTACTTTAAATAGACTTTACCTACATTTTCCTCCAGGTTGTTTTCTGCTCTGGGTCTCTGGGTTCGCTTAGTTCTCCATTACTACATGTGTTATTGTGAGCATCATATAGAAAACTCTGCTAAGGTAAAAGCTTCACATTGTGTTTACCTTCTCTGTGAAAGCTCAACTCCTAATGAACACATGGAGAGCTCCTTCTCGGAAATTCTGCTCTGAACTCATTCACCCCCCTTTAAAAACGTCACTGCAAATCCCAATAAAACTCTGCCATTATAAATATACAATTCATAAATACTGGGAGGCGTGCTGGCTTTTTATGAAATAAATGACCTGGACCCCCTTAAAAGGTCAAACTTCAGACGTTGCGGTCACTACTGGTTGTTGCATTTCTTCAGCCACGATTGAACAGATACCAAAGTTATGCACCAAATCGCACTCGAGGAGCCAGCAAATGTTGTAGTTTGATCTCAAAAGTCTGGAATGAGACATAGAAAGATTATGCTAGAAAGGGAGGGAGGGAGAGAGAAAAGGCAGCAAGAAAAGTGAGGGACTTTTAGGGGCAGCTGTGTTTTATTAACCCAGTCATAATGCCCCTAAAAATCCTTATTGCTCTTGCAATGGTCAACAAATCTCCTGTCGCAACATGTAGAGGATCTGTGAACGGCGTCTATGGACTTACATTAACAACGTGTCGCACTGCAAAACCAGGGCCTCGTCCATATTAACTGCATGTATTGGTTGCATTGACTTCTTTTAGAGAGGTAACCTTACAAACCGTCGAATTCATTGCGCTTATTGAATTGCAGAACACGTGTATGGAAAGCTGCAGTCTCACAGGAGCTGCTGAAAACGAACAGTAACAATAGTAACTGTCGTAAAAAAAATCATTACACATTTGCTGATACATAAAAGCACAATGATGGAAATGTTGTTGAGTGTATCTGGAACTGCACTGGCTGAATGTATATACTAACAATTCCAATGTTTCCCTTTGGAAGAACTTGAATTATGCTGTCAATGTATTTCTGCACTAGTCTTCCTAGTTTCATATTCAGTCAGGGAAGTCAACCCTCCTTATCCTTTTGCATTTTGACATTGCAATCAAGTGCCAAGGGACAGAGTGAAAGAGAGACAGAAAGGCAGATAGACAGCTATTCTGACAAATATGACAAGCAGCAAAGGTAGACTAACACAACTCAGAGAGTACACAGTACAGGCTGGTAGAAAATACTGGCAGGCAGATGGGCGCATAGCGACAGGTAAACTATGAGACATCTTGACAAGACAGCACGAGCACAGAGAGTTATAGAAAATGGCATCCAGGCAGACACAGGAAAAGACATACAGGCTAACACACAGATAGAGAGAGACATGGAGGCAAGCAGGCCGTGGAGGACTGGGATCCAGGCCTGGGTGTGGTGAGGTGGGCTGTGTTGGCTGGAGAGAGGGTGGTGTGGAGTTGAGCTCTCGATATTGATGAGTGAGTCATCGGAGGGAGGATATTCTGTTGAGTTTCCCAGTGGGACGGCCACTGCTGAAGGAGGAATCGTCTTCACGTCGAGGGAAAGAGAGGGAGAGACAGACGGACGAGGGGAGAGGGAGTGAGGGAAAGTGCGGACGATGACTCAGGGCCATGAACCACATGGTGATGGAGGAAGGAGGGAGGAATTACTCATCAGAGCATGTGGAATCTCATACGGCTATCACAGGACTGACAGTGTGCTTCCCTCATGGCTGCTGCTCAGCCGCCACCCAGTCGCCATTACTCCCTAAGGCACAAGCGCAACACCAGCCTGGCATTTTGAACAAGGCGAGCTTGGAGTAAAATTCACACGGGAGGCCATATACCCCTCCAGTTAGAGCACCTCAGGGTGTCATGAGGCACAAACTGACAGTAAATGAGTTTTTAGCCTTTTATGTAAACTGAATTCACTCTAGTAGGGCTGAGTCACATGAGTTTTCCAAGAGAATATCTCAGTCTCCTGTCCTTTTTCGCAGTCTCTGTGTGTCTGACGAATGCATGTTGGAAATACTGCATCATTATCTGAAATGCTATTTGAATTTCATCAGAGGCTATAACAGCCATCCTGATAAGCGAGTGTCCTTCTGGGTGTAAGAGAATATGTCAAGCAAGTTGAGTAACAGCTTTAGTTTTGAAAGAAAACCCTAAATGTGGGATGCTAGCCTCGCTCAGTTTTTTTTATTAAAATGGTTGTATTATAAAGTGTAAATATTTAGGCATTTTGAGTTTTGCCTCAGTACCTGTCTGTACCTTTATCTTGGGATTTGATTATAGCAAGTCAGTGCAGGCCTCTCTGCTCTTTCTCCAAATTAGGCAATACTGTCAAATATGTAATCAAAGGAACTTTTCAAAAAGGACTGTAAATGGCGCTATGAATATGCATCTTCTGTAGATGAGGAACAGAGGGTGGCATTTTAAGTCCAATAGCTATTTCTCTTCTCTGTAGCTCGGCTTATAAAACAGCTCTTTCATTGCTGCGTAAATCCATCTTTACAGTGATAAATGTGCCACTTCAGAGTGCCTGACAGGGTTGTATTGAGTGATGACAGGACAGAGAATATAAAAGTGAAAGAGCCACAGGAACGCTGTGCACCACGACTTCTCTTTATCTGAGACTCAGCAGCTGGACCTGCAGATGTCCTTGGTCGTAACACCTAGCTCAGTGGAGGAAGGGGAAGGAGTCGGCACAAGTTTGTGTGACTGTAAACACATACACAAACGTCTACTTTATATGTGTAGTTTACACCTGCCACTAACATCTCTTACCTTTACCATAACCTTTGATTAGGCCTGCCCTAAAAACTAATTTTGTAGGACAGTATATTAACCCAGAAATAAATTATTCTTTTAATTCCAAGAATATTACAAAATATAATATCCTAAATAAATAAACAAACTGTTAATGAAATAAAACCACACAAAAACCAAAACAATAAATAAAAAGGGCAGTGTTATTAACATTTTGCAATATCTGTGAAATGCTTGAGTCTTGTAATGGTAGGGTAAACCTGCTGATTTGAGGTCAGAAAAAGGGTCGATGCAATGTCTATATTTATTACAATAAGTCAATAACCACATTTCTTGACAGGTTTCATTCTAATTTTGCATATTCAGCAAAAGAAGTTGGTGATGAGTGGTGGCATGACTCAACAGGCAAAAGGGGCACGCCTATAAGACTAGTTTAGGCCCCCTCTGCTTACCAGAGGCGGCACAGTCCCTGATCTCTCTCTAACACAGGCTGCCATTAGGGTGTGGGCTGACAGTGCTCCAACACCAAAAGAACCACTCCACTCCAGAGCAAACACTGCAGACAAAAGCTAGAGGGCAAGGGAAACTGGAGCGGACCTTCCCTGCGTCAATCCCTCCAACAACCGTCTGACTGAATATGGAATATGAACCAGAAACTTGACAAAATGCTGTTTCAAAATTAGCTGTCAACATTTTAAATTTTAGGGGGGGACCCGTTCAAAGCGCAACAAAACAGACACATCAAAGATGACTGATTGTTTACTGTAAACAAATGTTTACAAGAGCAGAATGTTTTTCAGAGATTAATACTCTTAATCTCCCCATTTTGCAGCATTTCATTTTAAAATGTTAACATAAATTGCCCTCAATTAGGTTAGCAAAATCTGATATTTTCACTCATTTAAAACTGAATGAATCCCTCTTACCTTGTTCATGTTTGCTTTTACAAAAAATAAAGTCTTTGGCCTACCTAAAAGTCATTTTATGGAAGTGGTTACATCTTCTGATGCTACCGTGACTTGTTGTTTAAGTAGTTGATTCTTATGGATAGGATGTTTCTAAGCAAAAGATTTATACATCACTTAAGTCTTAACTTTTTAAGATATAACTAAATGTTTTATGCTGCAACCAAATTTAGATACTTGAAACCAGCTAAATGGTTACAAGAAAAGAAGAAACTTAATATTATGTGATTACAGAATCAATAAATAAACTCTGGAGGGAGGATAGTTGATCCTTTTGAAAAGGTCTGGCTGCAGTATACTAAAATTGTGAGCAAACATATCAATATACCTATACTCCGCACTGCAGTAAGTTTAGCCTGTAGGTGGACTGAAAGGTCACTTAAACACCCGACATGCCTCCCAGGCTTCAGCTATCTTGTAGGTGTAGAAGGCGTGTCTGTCTCTCACACATGTATGGAAACAAGATAACTTGACTCAGGGGTCAGCACTGTGCACACACACATGTATACTCACTCACACAGCTCAACACATTAACTCTACGCCTCTCGACCCCTCCTATGCTCACTGTTTGCTTTTCATAAGGAACATCAAACTGCTTGCAGGTATTGCACTTTTTCTGCTGGCATGCATTCAGTAAGACGGCATCATGGCCTTGTCTTGCACTGTTTGTCTTTGAGATACTGTTTGCATATACTATAACAAACAGACTGCTGATGATTGCATTGTGTGAAACTATTTGCTATAGTATTAGGAGAAATACTTTATAGGTTCTCCCCTGCCTGAGCTTGAGTTCAGCCAAACATTTTTTTGAAAAGTCCTTCCTACTCTCTTCTCTTCTCTCCTCTGCCAACCACAGAGAGGGGCACGCTGTCAGTTTCCAGTTGTTTTCTGGCTATTTGGGGTCAACGATGCATGTTGGCAGACCTCATTGGCACTGTCTCTTTGCATTGCTAAATTTGTTGGAGGCTGAACATGGTTTGGCGTTTGTGTGCCCCGATATTGAGTAACAATGAGCTCCGCAGGGCGATTGGCAAATGTTTTTTTTAAACTGCAGAAACAGTCATGCCTTTGTGTGGAGTCAGCGAGTGTGTGTTCACGTTTGTGTATGTATATAAGGGGTGAGGAAAAGTGGGTGTTTATTTTGGCAGTAAGATCCTTTGCCAAAGAAGTGGTTCCAATGCCAAAACTCACCAAATAAACCTGCGGCGGTAAGTGTCTTATCTGTTCAACCTCAGTAGTCAGAGTGGATAGGTAGCCATTTTACTTCCCCTCACCCTCCTCCTTCACAACTTCTGAGCTAAGAGAGCTAATAACGAGCTGTGGTAGGCCTTTACCAGTTCGTTTATTTCAACAATAAAAAACAATATAAGCTGACAATTTCACCCAAATTCTAAAGTATGTAACATGTCTAGCTAACAAGGGAGTGAAGTAAACATTTTTTAGCAAATCAGGGGGCATGACAGAGCCACATGGTTGCTCTGATCTTTTCTTCTCCCTGCGGTGGCTCACTTGAAGCCCCATTGTCTGGCTCGAGCCAACATCCTCCCGTCCAGAGGGCCTCTGTGCCAAGCTTGGCTCTGAGGATATTACAAAAAAGGGAAAACCCATCTTCCCAAAAACAATTCTCCAATACAGAGAAGAGATTTTCCGCTTCCATCGAAAGCTGTCAATGGAACTTATTCAAGCTGCCTTGGAAAACATCAGTTGTGCTTTTTTTAGTCTTCGCAAAATTATTAGTCACGGGACAGCATGAGCCTACCATAATTAGTTTTAAGGAGAAAGGGAGATTGTGTGTAAGTGTGCATGGGTTATTATACTTATGATCCCCCTAAAGCAGTGGTCCCCAAGCCCCCCTCTTCTAGATACAAATATTTTCAGCACCCCCTTACACTTACCTACATAAACAAACTAAGACAAGTCATTTGTTGGAGGCTTATAGGATTTGTTAGAATTTTTTTAAACAATACATAACTGCAACTTCAGAGTGTGACATCTTAAATAGGAAGGAATAAGTCACTTTTAGGGAGCAGGCCTTAAAACTGACACGTCAGCATGCATTTTCTAAATGATTTACTGTGAAACAGCACTTGTTGCTTTCGTTTTTTTCATAAAATTGCCTCTGCAAAAAAAATGGCATGTTTACAGATTTCCTGGTAATAAATAACTGTATAACTACGTGCCCCCCAGATATGGAACCACTGTTCTAGCGTTGTATGCAAGTATTATCTGTAGCGCACATGTGCATCTGAGAAATATCAGCATCTGCTTTGCTTTTCTAACTGTAACCTTTGCAACTGATGTGGACAAGAATAAATGTGATCTGTGTGTGTGTGGGGAGTATGTCTGGCTTAGTGTTGAATGAAGAGCTGTTTTATGTTTGCATCAGAGTGATCGTTACCACAATGTGACGGGCTGGCCGGGGCGATCTAAAGCTCAGTAATGTGCATTCTTGGAACTTAAAAGAGGCACATAACCAAACTTTCATACTTGGGCAGGAATACCCGTCTGACTCCCAAACTAATAGTTTTTAAAATATCTTTTGACATCTGTATCCCAAATATTTAGACTTTTAATAACTCAGATTTGGGTTTTTTTTCTTCCTTGTATTTTTTTATTATACTTTGCTTTTTTGGCGTTATTTTGGGCAGTGCGGATGTAGGAATGTAAACAAAGTCATAGAGTAGGGCTTTATGCAGGAACATAAAAAAAGTCAGATTAATGGAGACAAATACCCCTTGTCATATCTTTCACCACTTTTGACATTGACTTATTTTCTATAAATGCTTCTCTATTGTTAACGCTTTATATCAGATGTTATGACATATGCCAATTAACTATTTTGCTGAGTGAGTAAATAGGTGTGCTTGCTCAATGGGCCAATAGATGCAGAAGTGACTGGATAATCCAGGTAATTTATCACTCTGCAGTCAAGCCATTTTGGATTAGTAACTTTTACGAGAATAAATGGGTCCCTCCAGTTCTCTTTATACCTCGATGCTTTTATGTCTATATATAGTAAATAAAAAGCTACCGCAAGAAGCCTGTCAGCGTAGCTTAGCATAAAGACAACTAGCCTGGCTGTGCCAAAAGGTAACAAAATCCACCTACCAGCACATCTTAAGCTCACTAAATAACACGGTTTGACTTTGTTTGAAGAATACTGAATGGAACTGCTAACACTGCGAGTTGTGCTTAGGCTTGGGGTTCAGATATTCCCCACCTGCATTACAGCCTGATATCTCAGTCTCTCGGTTTGCTCTCGCCTGGTGACATTTCAAACTAACTCTTAATTGTCAAACATTCTCTTTCTTTATAAGCAAGGGGAAGATGAATACACATCTAGGCAACATCAAAATAAGATATACTGTAGAGGCTGACATAAATAAAAACAAGGATAGGGTCCTTATCCCGTCAGCAGAGCCTCAGCAACAGCTAGTCATAAATCAACATGTTATAAAGGATCATGTGTAAATACTCTCCTTTTGCCAAGGTAGATAAGTGAATGGGGGTCAGAGGGTGGTGGAGTTTGGAGGATAAATTCAACTTAATTAGTTACTTTTCTTCAATACTCCCCTTTTAACCTATCCATTTAACCTGCTCTCATAAAGTGTGCAAAGCTGACAGTCTGCATCCAAAAAGAGATTACAGCAATTTTTTTTAATGAAACTGGTCAAATAAAGAACGCAAACTGTACACACTTGATTATTAAACCGTTAACTCCCAGAGGATATTTATTCCCCTGAAACTGGCTTCTCAAGCAGTGCTTATTTTCAGACTGTGCATCAACCTCAACAAGCTCTACAAAGTGAAATGCAAGCAAGCCATTTGTAACATCACACCTGAAACTAACCACTTGATTAATGCAGCTGGTTGGGAGTTGGCGTGCAGGGATGTTATATGATCATTATTTCGGATTTAATGTTGGCATTTTGTTTTTACATGCTACAAGTGAACATGTTGTGGAAGCTGTCAAACTAGAAGAGATAAGGAAAGCAATTTTGACATAAATGGCAACTTTTTGGGATGCAGCGAGTTTTGCCAGAGGCTACAGTTTAACAAACTACATGGAATAAAACGAGCACCCAAAGCTCGATTTATTCAGAATGTCCTGCGTTTGTCGGGTTTGGCTTTTATTGGACTGATACTATTTCCCGCAATCGGACATAAAAGTCTGAGGCACCATCTGAACATCTTATACGTTTATTGGAACTTAGCACTAACCAGTGTTTTCTTTTTTGCTCTTTAAGCAGAAAAGAAAACCCTTACCATTACCATTATGAAACATTTATGTAAATAACCCAAAAATGTCATAAAAAAGCATTCATTTTATTCAGAAAGGCAGCCGCAGATTGACACATTTCTGGCTGCAAAAACCACAAACAAATTTACAAGATCTTGGTGGGTCCACATAAAGCATGGGACAATTCGATATTATTACATGAATTATGATTTTAAAAAAATCTTTCCATGTGTTGTTTTCAATTGCCTGCTAAGGTTTTGCCCTCAGCCTGGCAGTCTTTAACGTGTTTCCATCAGTAATTAGCATATAGAAAGATTTGTGATGTGGCTTCAGGCACGATCTTTGTTTGCAAAATAGGAGCATTAACATATATCAGCAGGCACATTTCCACTGTTAACACTGTTTCCCAAAGTCGGAGCATTATGATCTAAGATCACAGTTGTCAGAATAAATAATGGATTGTTGGACACGGATCTGTGGCTCAATAAAACATAATGATACTCAATCCATTACAGTAATAGAAACCCAACAGCGACAGGCCTGTGACTCAAGCAGTGTCCTGGGACTGGATATACTTCATTCAGACAGGTAGAGCATAATGCCCAGAAAAATAAGTTCTTTACCAAACTAAAACTAAAAAGTATTTTATTATCACTATGTTACATTACGAGGATGATTTTGGTCGACTTTGGCAAGACACTTTAACACTACTGCATGTTAAAGTGCATCATCTTTAGTTTCAGAAGTCATTTCAACCTGATCCAATCTTGGTTGTTAAACCAAGTGGGGGTTGTATAGAGAACTCCGAGCAGGCCTCATCCATATTTTAATCTCTTGAGCGGGTAACAACCACGTTAACTGTCGTGTTATTTGTGGGATCTGCCTGGCTCTGACTCTCAGGGATATGTTGTATTGCAGTCATCAAGATAATTAAGCGGTCACAGTCTAGTATTCCTGGAAGTTGACTGTCACAGTGAGATTCTGCTCTATTCCCACCTCTTCTGTCTTTATTTCTTACTGGTAACTGTAACAAAGAAAGCTTTGTAATGGGTGTAAGGAGACATGCATGCCTAATGAGCAAGAGACAAAATGGCTCACTTAATTGTTGAATTAATCTGTATGTCAGGACGGCAGCGTGATTGCGATGTCTGCTAAAGCAAAGAGACAGGGACATTTGTTATTGTGTCAGCCAGATCACAAGTTTAATGTCATGCTTTCTTAAAAAAACAAAAAACATCTGCAACCAGACATTGAGATTTCACTTTCTGAACCTGCCAAACAGATTAGCATTTAACCTGCCAAAAGGATATAATGAATCCATATTGAATTGTCAGTAGCTTTTTGTCAGTGATTATGTGAAGTGCTGGAAAGAAAAAGGGAGAATAAAAGAAACAAAGAGAAGAAGGAAATGGTCTTCTCTCAGATTTACAGCCCTGGGGTCACTAGTGGAAGTGGAGCTGGAGCAGGGTGGTGCAGAGATCCCCTTCTCTCTCCTGGCCTCCCTCGCAATTTATTTTTTGCTCTCTGTTACTGCATATGGGTCATACCGTGATTTTGTGAACATGAGGGTAAATAAGTTCTCTTTTTTCAGTGAGCGTATGGAAAGAAATACTCAAACCTGCATCTTGAAGTTTAAAAATAGCATCACAGTGGAACAATGCTGCTTTTAAAGTAAAGGTCATGCTTATAACTTGCTGTACTTGCGTAAATGCATGCAAGTGTTAAATCAAAGTGTACTTGTGTGTCAAAAGAGCACTCACTGTGAAAGCTTTATGACTAAGTTGTTCACATGTTGTTGGTGTAATTGCACAGGTGATGTAATTTAAGTAAATGTGAGCCTTTTGTATAAAACCTTTTTTCTGCAACTTTGAAATAGCCACCTGTCATTAAAACATAATGCAATGACTTTGTTGCACTCCTTTTTTGAAGAGTTTGCCTATTAGGTGCCATAATTCCTGAGGTATATTTAGCGATTTAAGGTAAAAGAAGTAGATATAGCTCGGTCTAAAATGATTAAAAAAGAAAAAAGAGTTTAAACCTGATAGTTATTGCAACTTAATCACATAAATAGATCATATCTATAATCACCAGTATGTGTTATTCTTTAATTCAAATAATCATGAAAACAAGCCAGCTCTTCCAGCTTTTTCAAAGATTAATTATTAAGGGACTATGTATGATCTCGGGACCAAACAAAAGTGTAGCAATACTCTATTAGTGAGAGAGAATTTTGATAGCATAATTCACTTAGATAGTCTCTCACTAATTTACCTGGGTGCCCCACGAAAAGTCAACGCAAGCTCGGCGCAAGCAGGAAGGCAGGATGTTTTTGATAAAGCAGTGGGCTTAATTTAGGTCCAAGCATTCTCAGCATCTGTCACCTAACTCCCAACAATCTTAACACACAGCGCAGGAGGCGTTAGTGTGTGAGTGTGTGTGTGTGTGTGTGTGTGTGTGTGTGTGTGTGTGTGTGTGTGTGTGTGTGTGTGTGCTCATGTTTATACAGGCAGGCGGGTTATAAATTCAAGAAACATACACCGACACTTAGCCATGCTAAAGAGACTAGAATACCTCTCAAAAGTAAAGACATGTCTGTCCTGCTTATCGAGGTTGGTAAAAAGTCATAATGGCTTTACTACAAAGTATTTGTATACAGTGTTTCTTTGATATGATTTGATATTGATTTATTTATACTGGCTATTAAAAAATGAATCCCATTAACCCTGCCAAACACCCAAAAATCTTGATTTCTTCTTGTAAAGGAATTGGCTTACTTATAGCTCCTGCTTGGCTGTAAAATAACCAAACAGGCGTCTGCATTGCCAACAAACCAGCAAAAGCAAAAGAAGACTGCCAACAACCTCTGCCAAAGACTTCAGCTTGCACCCAGTGTTCTCCTACTGGTACATAGAGAAATGGTCTGTCTCCTTCACAGCAGATTTTTTCTGCCTGTATAATAAAATGTAACACTTGAATAAAAGCGAAATCTGTGTTAAAGACGCTACGCACTATATAATATGATTCATTTCGAGCCCTCTCTCAGAGCCTGAGGTGTAATCCCTGTTTGATGAGCACATGCATGTGCTGAAACGCGCAATGTGGGCTTTCAAAAAACCCTTAAGAGAACCTGGTGACGGTTTGACCCCGAGCTTGTCGTCATTTTAATGTTGCATTAAGTGAACGTGCTCTGACTCGTCGAGTGACTGCACACAGTGCCGAGAGGAGAGGCGTGTGGTCGTTATGCATCCGTAACGAATGGAAAGAAAAGAAGACCACACAGCGGCATGGTCAGAACCAGTTGTCAGACACCATATTTAAAATCTGGGTCAGACTCCAAGCTGTAACCTCTCTCACCCACTACACTCCCCTCCTCTGCACCCTATTTCTAATCATCCCATCCCACTACCCTCTCTTTGTATTTTCTCCTTTTCCTTACAGCCTTTTCTCCTCACTCACTTTGCATATCCACATTTATTCACTCCTTCTTGTCTTTCCTACCCTCTATAAGCTGTTCCTGCAAGTGCTGCTTAGCCATCCTCAGAGGCAGCAGCTTTGCCTGTGTTTCACGGGCATCTTCATCGTTAGATCAAAATCTTATTATTTGGATTTGAAAGTAATTAGAAAATATTATTGCGCCTACAAAAATGTTCTAACATGTAAATGTATTACTTCACAAAAATCTGGGGGGTGTAGCCAACAGATTTGGATGCAGTCGAGTGGCAGCCAGATAATTATGAGTTGTAACAATAAGTCTATTCAGTTCTACTTCATAACATTTAAAAGAAAAAACAGGTGCAGCTGTAGCTTAGGTGTTTACACAGGCTTAATCAATTCAGGTGCTTGTATTAAATGGAAAACATGTCAAGACAAATTTGGGAAGTGGGGTAGCTGTGCTTTTAAGAAATACTCATTTTTGAAATAAGGCCTGATGGCTCGAAAAGGAATCTCAGTTTTAATTAAGATGTGCTACATACTGTACAGTCACTGGTCCAAGTAATTGTTGGCTAGTAAAAAGCTTGCCTACCTCAGCTTTAAAACACATCGCCTTGCTTAAAATGCAAGTTAAAATGGATGTAGTTGCTTGATTCCATCTATGTAAGCAGTAAACCATTGCTTTTAGACAGCGTGGTAAGAACAGATTAATCTCTGAAATAAAATAGATTAAATCGTTTTTTAAAATCTAATTCCTGGTCAAACAAAACAGGTTTGTGTTTGTTTCTTACGCTTACGCTTTTGGAAAATTTGAGGTATTGCTGCACGGAAACTGTTAAGGGGCCAGTGAAAAGTTTGATTAAAGATTTACAAGGTGCAGCCCTGATCCTTATTCTTAAAGGCAGCCTTTAGCAGGCCTGCGGCGACAGTAACATTGCTCTTGCTACCATTCATCATGGGAAAATGGCAAACACTGTACAGATCAACTGGCATAATTGTCCGTGCTTCTATTCCGCTCGGTGGCTCTGAAGCTATTGTGGAGCTCACATGGCTGCCAACAATAAGACATGATGACATTGTACTGTTTTCACTCTGGAGGCCTCCCAGTATGAGTTCTCTAGAAAACCTTTTCAGTGTGACATGGACTCGGGCCTGTAACCACCAGCGGAGCCGACCTGAGCTGCAGCGCTGCTTTAGAGCCCTGCTGAGACCTGCCAGACCCGCAGCTTTCCCTGCCAGGGGCCTCGGCTCGCAGTCAGAGTGAGTCACAATCCATGCTCCTGATGCACACATGCTTATCCTGAAACACACATAGGGATAGTTTAAAAATGCAAACTATGCATGCATGCAGACGCACGCATGCATGGAATACATATTGAAGCCTATGAGTTCACCAGGACACCCACATGGACAGAAATACTGGATGCTAGCGTGCAGATAAATGCAAATGTATGCACACACATGCAAGTATAACCACATGATCTAACATAACAGAACCCACTTACTGTGAGTGTAGCCCTGTTGGACCACTCAATGCATGAGGAAGGTCAGAGCCTGCACAGTTATAGATACAGTACATGCACAGTAATGCGCACCATGCTTGTACACATGGCAAAAAGTGTCCTACAGGAGCTCTGTCACTCAGGGTAAGTCTAAGGTCAAAGTCCGGCAGCTGCTGGATCATCTGGATTGATCTGCCTGGGTAAACATGAAGGGATAAATGAGCATGTATGTGATTATGGGCTTAGAGAGAAGGTGTGTCCGTAAGTAAGTGAGTCACAGCATCAATATGTGGCGGTTTATATACCGTGTAGAAGCAAGCATTGTGCTGACTTTAACCTTTTTTCATTATGGCTTGGACACGATCACCCACATAGCATCTAAAGATTATAAGATGAAGCATCATTTTTAATATATATTCTTTTTACTGGAAAATACTTCCACATGTAAGTCATTGAATATTCTGTCCCTCATGATAAAACGTCCAATGATCCCTGTTATCTCCACTATGGCTGTTTCCAAGTTTAAATTGTACTACAGTTAAATGTTAACAATCTTTCTTACAGGTTAAAAAAGTCCATGGGGTCATGCTTTTGAGAATTGTAAAATGTATTAGTGACAGGACATCGAGGGCGGTACTTGTTAGCTCACATAACATACGTATGAGGTAAAAGCATTGTGGCTTAATTGATACAGCCAGTGTTTGCACCTGACCACCACATGTACTAAGAAGAATGAACTGTATTGTGCATTCTATATATTACTTCAGGACACTTTGACAAGATCATTGATCAAATGAGGAAATGACCACAGCGACACACGAATCAAGTGCCAACAAATCTCCCCAAAGACACGTAGTTGGGTCTATGAACAATTCCAACAATGTGACTTCATGTTTTTCTTAGTAAATGAAGTGGAACATAGAAAGTTTTTCAACCAAATCATTTCGCCAACATCCACATGTGGCACCTGTGGAGCATTTAATGTATAGTTTAATTATGCAGCTGTTTGAGGCTAGGGCCAATTTGTCCACACGATGAATTAACTAAATGGTTAAGGTGTGTTTAAGTGTGGCCAATAAAAAAAGTTTGTTAATAGGAGAACTTCACAGATTGGCTACCGGTCTGGGAGTACTACTGCACATGTGAAAACAGTTGTTTAGAGCTTTAAAAGGGGTCCAGATGGAATCAAGCAAATGTCTATGTACTGTATTGGCTTAAGTGATGTTATTTGAGTCAACATCAGTTGGGACTGAGGACCCTTTAAGTTAGAGTTGAGTCATCTTCTCTCTGTAGCCCACTACCGATCCCTGCTTGAGGCAAGTGTACAATAGTCGCTACTAGCATAACACTCAACATAACCAAATTGCAATGTTGGTAATGTAGACACAAATAAGGATCATTCAAAATATTTGAGTGATGCATCACGTCCAGATACATCAAAGCTGTATCGGGACACATTTAGCACTCTCATCGGGGCTGTTTTTTTGGCTGGTCATTCTGATGTATCCCACAGCAGTAATATATTGTGTGTGCACATGGGTAGCTTTAGAGTGTGTCTCTACATTAATCTCAGGAATGTTGATGTCGTCCAGAGTTTGATAGAATGAGGCGTGGGTGGGGAGTTAGAGTCCCCCGGAGCAGAGTAAAGGTCTTAAAGTACTAAAAAGCATTGACCCAGACCCTACGCACCCACTCACTGACACACAGCACTTCTCTTCCAACCTCGCACATGCTTTCAAACTTTGGATATGTATCAAAGAAACACACACTTGGACACACATGTCAAACAAAGACAAGAGGAAAGACAAGAATGATATGAACTTAAACAACAAACATCTTTTTCTGAAGATGAGCACAAAATGTACCAAGCCAGAGATGTTGATGTGTTCGCTCTCCTTGGCACAAACGAATGTACACACAGAGCAGAACACATCCCTGTTGTCTTGTGTTCCTCGTCATGCAATGAGGAGCATATGACTTAAATCAGGTGTGGTGAGTGACCTCTTATCGGACAAAAGCGTCCCACAGAGAGGGCTGATGGAGGAGACTGAGCCTCCCTACCCTCCCTCTCTGACGGCAGTCATGAGGTCTCCATTCCGTTCGCCACGCCATGTCTCGTGGTTCAAAGACCATAAAATGTTGGCCGCATGTTGTCAATAATCATCTGCCTAGCCTTAGGAGAGCACCATTAACCCGGGGCAAGGAAGTGCTAAAGACCTGTTTTAAACAGTGTTTTGCAAGAATGAGGCCTTTGAATGTCTTAGCTAGAGGGCTTCATGTCTCTCAATGAGATTATCTTAACGGTTAGTTTGCATTTTATTGATAGGCATGCAGAGATAAAGCAAATATTCCAAGAAGTCTCAATGAATGGACTAACGTTCCTGCAGCACTGATGTTTTTGCTCACAGCTTTGGAGCCTGATAGCGCTTATACCATATATTTTTATGTTGCATGGCAGGTTTCATATTCAGGTAGTTAAAATTGTTCTGAAGGTGTTGAAACAGCTAATAAAACAAATTGTTTCCGAAAATCAGTAAAATGGAGGCAAGCCAGAAGAAAAGTAAGAAGAGATGAGGTTTGTTAAAGTTTACTACAGAACATTTTCTCATGTTCTTGATGATGATCATGATTTCGTTAGTAAGCTGGTGCCTGGTGAAGTGTAACCAAAAGGGTGTAATCGAATTAAGCAAAAATGTGTATGTGTGTGTGACTGTGTCTGTGTCTGTGTGTGTAAGCCTGCTGTCACATCACAAGGTAGCGTCATTGAGAGGCAGTGTCCCCAGGCAGCGGGCCACAGGCCACTCAGGACTTTAAATCAGAGTAGTGTTCACTAACAGAAGTTTACTGGGTTCATCCAGAGACAAGATATGAAAAGGAATGATTGTTCGCTGCAGTCTTGAAGGCGGCATGAAAATCAAGTGACAAGGCTTTGAACCGCAGGCCTATATGTGACCATGAAGTGGATTGAAGGATGAATTGGGGGATGTATGGCGGATGCAAAAATAGACGGCTGTCCCTTCGAGCGATAGCTACCTTCAAGACTAAATGAATGTGAGGAATATTGTTAAACATGGATTAAAAAAGGTTTGTAAATGTTTTATTGTTGAGTAATGTATACTGACTATGTGTTCAATAAATATTCTGTTGAAAACAATATTTACTGTTTTGTCGTTTTTGTGTGGAACATAAGTTACTGTGTGTTATAACTTGTCATTCTAAATGAAACATAATGTCTCAAATATATTTTGTTAAACCTGTGTTTACATTTTCATAGATATATACCTTCCAGCTAAGTACTGTAAGTTAAGGTAAAACATAACTTCAAATATTTTCATTGGGGACTACTTTTAATGTGTTATTCATAGTTTTTCAACAATGGAGAAATTTGGTTAACCATGTTTTTGTTACACAGACAAATGGCTACTTGATAGAATTCATTTATTGTTGGTTTTTTAAAAGATATTTTTGGGGGCCTTTCGCCTTTAATCGGATAGGACAGTGGAGAGTGACAGGAAAGTGGGAGACAGAGTCGGGGTGGGATCCGGAAAGGACCACGGGTCGGGAATCGAACCCGGGTCGCTGGCGTACGGTGCAGGTGCCCCAGCCAGTTGCGCCACAGCCGGGGCCTATTGTTGTTTTTTTAACAGGATTTATTGACAATAATAAAAAATTGGAATATCACCAGACTTATCTTCGGGATAATGACAGTATGGCAACAGTACTGTGTGATTTATTCATTTGCTTGAGAACGGGTCACATGCAGCGTTAGGTTTCCCATTAACAATGATTTATCACAAAATATTGTAATTCAATTTCATTCAGAACATCTGCTATGGTTGCAAATAAGGAATTAAACAATGAATAACTCAATGATTGTTTATAGTATTACACACACACACACACACACACACACACACACACACACACACACACACACACACACACACACACACACACACACACACACACACACACACACACACACACACACACACACACACACACACACACACACACACACACACACACACACACACACACACACACACACACACACACACACACACACACACACACACACACACACACACACACACACACACACACAGGGGCTTAACCAGTTTTTGAACACAAACACATTCAGGCTTCAACTGGTATGTTAACAAAGAAGTTGTGCCTCTATTCTCCAAGCAAGGTGACAGCTAAAGACACAGCTCCGAAGTCAGTGTGGAGAATACATGTGTTAAAATGATCTAATGACCTAACTAACCTTATTAAGCTTTTCACACACACACACACACACACACACACACACACACACACACACACACACACACACACACACACACACACACACACACACACACACACACACACACACACACACACACACACACACACACACACACACACACACACACACACACACACACACACACACACACACACACACACACACACACACACACACAATGAGTCAGACATTCCATGCACATAAAACACACTTCGCTCTCTCACTAATGTTTGATAAGCTACGTCATTGTTTTGCCGTTGTTTCTATGGTATGTTACATGCTGCTGTTACCTAGCAAACCACTTTCACTCAAAGAACAACAGAAATGCTGCAACTTTAAGCTGGTTTGTAATAGATGGGTTTTAATCGCCGAAGCTTCATGTACCTTATCTGGTATGTGATGACCTAAATATTTTAAATAATCTGTGGGAATCATCTGCTGACAAACCAGTGAAATCTCTCCACCAAATTATTAACGGCACTGAAAAATGCAAAGTGTAATACTGTTACTGTATTTATACAGCTGACATAAGCAGGGTTCTATTGCCGTGACAGGAAGAAGTGTCTTATTTAAATCCTTACTTAATTATTATGTAACCCTATGAAACCTCATGAACTGCTGGAAAAGGACATACCTAATAAATTAAACGAAAATATCCATTTCCTTCCAGTCATCCTTGTTGTACAATATTAAATAATAACTTGAGGTTCTTCCAAAAAAAGTATAACGCAGTATAACTGTGGGAGGGAAGTAATGCTCTACACTCAAAGACCTGCATCATGTGGTCCATTCATACAAGCCCAACCCTGGAGCTGCATCTCAAGGCCTACCCATATGTTCATGAGCCTGACCCAGGAGCTGCATCAGGAGTTCATACGGCCTTGCGATCCACACCCAGCATCGGAGGAACTGCTTACATAGTCCAGTGGGACCAGTGGAAGATTTGCAAACATGCAGACACGCCTTATCCATGCTGCGTTTCTGCCAGACACTGAACAGACACACGCAGATAAAACAGCAAAGGCGGGAAGCCAGATGAACTCACACCTACACACATTAAATGCAGCTCCTCACATTCTACATTCGAACAACCTGCTGGTGACAATAACTAAATGTTGTTACAAGCCTGAAATGTCTGCAGTGACTTGTGTGTTTATCATCGGTAAATGCACACAGCTGTTAGCGTCCAGTGTAGCTAGTGAACAATGCTGGCAGCTCCACACCTCGAGCACAAGGGACACATAAGGAGAAGTAGAAGGAGGAACTGGCCCACTCACTCTAAAGGCCAGTCCCTAGTGTGTGGTGTGTGTGTGTGTGTGTGTGTGTGTGTGTGTGTGTGTGTGTGTGTGTGTGTGTGTGTGTGTGTCTGTCTGTCTTTATTGTAAAAGTCTCCACCTTAGAGTAGGATGAAAATCATATGACAAGTCACAATGGTTACAACATGCCTGCAAAGTGTAAAAGTGGAAATGTAAGATGAGCTAATGCAGGAGTGGAATACGATCCATTTGAAGGCAAAGAAATGTACATTAACTTTTACATTTCTGCACATGAATCAAGAGCATGAGGGGATGTTGCAGAAAATGTCACACTATTCAGTTCTGCTTAAAGTTATTGTTCAGTTTTTAACCCAAATCAGAACTAGCGCAATCCCTAAAACGTGCAGAGTTACCTTAAAAGCATGAAGGACGATGACTCATGCCTTTGACCATCACACAATTTCTTGCTTGCATTAGTCAAGTCCCGCAGAGGGAGATGATGTTTCAGATGCAAATAGAGAGAGATGCCACACTCACTCGCTGGCATGTTCCATTGCCAAACCTGTTGATCAGGCTCTTTCCTCAAAGGCCTAAAGCATAATTCAATATTCTCCGTTAAAAGCAGTAGGTGGTTTGTTTGCCAACTGCCCTCATCTAATGGGATACATTTATTTAAAAATGTTCATAAGCAGGGAAACTGTAAGGAAAACTGGATTTGCAAGTCTATGCAAATCATGCCTCTATAGAAGCAAGATGTTCATAACGATATGGGTGAAAGGCTGAAAGGACAACAAGCAGTTTCCAGAGAATAAACTTCAGCGTCTGTCTGGGTTTTGCAAGAGTACTTAATCTCCAATTTCAACAGCAATCCCTATGGCCTACAGCGACATATGACCCCAACAGCCCACTTGGTCACTTGTATGGTTGGCTGTACACACACACACACACACACACACACACACACACACACACACACACACACACCAGACACACACACACACACGAGGACCCCTGCTCCCTCTTTGCGATCCTTTTTTTTTCTCTTATGGCCGTTGCAAGTAGCAGACGGTTTTGCCATCCCGCTCCCAAAATAGCCCCCCGTTAACACAACCAGGTCAGATGGTTTTGAAACATCCATGGTAAAGGGTGCTAGAGTGGAGGGGTGAAGGGGACAACAAGTACGTGACCACCTCTTGGAGAGCGCCTGAGAGGCGGTCATGGGTGGGCCTCAAGTGGAGGTTTCTTTCACACTTGGTTGACAATGAGTGCTGGGGAGCGAGGGAGTGGTGTCCGAAAATCACTGGCTATGTGTGCAAGCAACAGGTGGCGGGCCTTTGATTCATAACGTTTTAACATTAATTTAGAGAGACGTAGTCGTGAAGGGGTAAGCTGCCATTCCACTACCTTCTAAAATGTAACGCATCTGACTTTCGTGACTTTCCGTGATTTTACAAAAGTTAAAAATGTGTTACTTTAGAGGTAATAAACTTGGTTTGCCGATATATAAATGCTATTAATAAATATCCTTTTTCAAAGTAATTTCCCAATTGTTAAACTGTAATCCTTTAACTGTGTAAAAATATTTCCCTTTTTCTCCTGTTGGTACTTTGTCATGAAATGTAATAATTTCCCCCTGGGATTAATAAAGTATTTTGAGTGAGTGATTGATCGATTTATTTTAAACATGTCTGAGGTAATAACAACGCCTTGCACTATGTACTTGCCACTTTTGCCGAGCTGTGACTTTTAGCCCAGGACGGTCTAGAGCTCACGGGAAATGTTGTAGGCAGCTGAAAATATTGAATAAACAATATTAATTATGTATTTTTCAATTCGCCCTCCTTAATTAAATGTCAATTGTGCCGCTCACCATACTGTTGTTCTACCTAAGTGCTGAAATTGTAGTTATTTATGGTTGTTGAATGGGATATTGTTCGGGGGTTTCTTACTTCTGAAACAGAACCCTGCATTTAGACTTTTTGGTTTCTTTTTTTTTTTTTTTACTGCAAATGTAACAAGTGGGTATTACCAAACTTGTTGCAGGAAAATGTGGAGGGAAATGTCTACACTGCAGAGAGTCAATCCATTATAGTTACAGAATTTATAAAAAAACCCACAGTGGTTTCTTAGAATCAACCAAGAATTAATTTGTGTTTTTAAAGAGTAATGAGAACCATGACAAAAGGTTCATGAACATCAACTATTTAGCTGACAAATGTAAAAGCGGTAATGAGAAATCACATGCACCATCTGGTTTGACTAATGTATCGAATGTACTTTTAGCCATGCTAGCAGACAGAATCTTTGGAGGAGTTAGCTAACAGTTAATGATCTGGAAACAGGCAGACCAGAAGATAGATCCTACTCTGTGTGTGTGACTTTCACAGGCATTTGGATTATTGATTCATCAGAAAAGTAGGCCAGAGCTTGACATAGCAACCAAACAAGCAGTCTCCTAATGACTTAACCACATCAACTCTATTTCTTCTGTGCCTTTCACCCTCCCTCATCTCTCGCTTCAGGCACCAACCGTGGCTTGAACACGGTGAGTCACGTTGGAACAAAAAGCCCCATTCAACACACACACACACACACACACACACACACACACACACACACACACACACACACACACACACACACACACACACACACACACACACACACACACACACACACACACACACACACACACACACACACACACACACACACACACACACACACACACACACACACACACACTTAATAAAAACTCCTTCTCTTCTTCAGTAACTTCCCCTTCGGCCCCTCTTAATCTCCAGGCAGAACCAGATCGTCATGGCCAAAACCATAAGAGCAAACCAAATCTATTTTGAAGTACTATGACTTCCTTCCTCAAAAAAGCCTCAGTTGCCTTTTTTGTCCCACATGACACACCCTCACGGTCACTCACTGGCCATTGCTCTGGTCAAGGGTGACTTTTCACTGGCATATTTACACAACTTTGAGAAATCATCAGTCAAACAAAGGGATTAGTCAGCTACATTTAAAAAAAAGCTGGTTCTATTTGTTCCCCTTTGTCAAAAACGGATTAGCAATTCTAAAAAAAACATTTTTGTTTCATTTATTGTTTATTTTATACTGTGTTTTATTCTAAGTTGATCTCTCTGAGCTAACAACTGATCATAATGAACTAAATAAACAAACAAACCCAAATTTCAACATGTAAGTGCAGTATGTCAATGCTTACCTTGTGTCAAGCCATACCTTACTATGTAAATATCAAGTTAAAGGACCTGTATTAAAAATAGTACTCAAACCAACCAACATAATTATTCAGACCGATGTTAAATTATTTACACACAAAATGCTTATTTTGTTATTAAATGATATACTTAGAATTGGTGTTTTGACTGGTTCAGGTGGGGCGTTCAAATAATGGTGGACAAAAAATATATTTAAACAAAACCCTCAGAAATCAAGTAAATGAAAATCAGTATGATGTAGCTTATTACCTCAAAATGATTTGTCAGTAAAGTTTTTTTAAAAATGAGCCAAGTTGCTTTCTTTCAGTGCTTATTGTACAGTGGGAGTCAGAGACTAGCTGTGTAGTCACTAAAACGGCATCAGTGCAAATTTAACAAAAGATCTAGATAACGCTTAATGGGAAAAGGACAATGATGGTGTAGAAATGTTTGCTTTCTGGCTGAAAACTAAACAATGAAGAGGAACTATTTACTCAAAGAAAGCAACATCACTATTTCCTTTGAAGGTCTGATCTTTTTTCTCCGATGTATTACTTTAAAGAGAATCTCCACCATGTTGCCTGAACATGTTTATCATGACAGCCGTATAAAACATGTTTTCTCTAGGCAGTATGCCAGTATTCACACCAGCAGTCCACATAGGAGGAATCTCTCTGCGGGTCACAGAGTTTGCCTCACACACAAGTGTGTGTGCCATGTATAGACTGGGATAATAGGTTCATAAAGAGACAGTTCACTGTCAGCTTTATTGCTCTTTATTCTTATGGTTCACAGGTTTCTCTTCCGGCATTGTTTTCACGCAGCAATACTGGCAATGAGAGTTCTTAATTCTTTCTTAATTTAACTTTTGAATGTCATGGTAATGTGCTGCTTGGATTTAAAGTTAAAGTGCTTTACCAAGAGAGACAGCCAAGAGGCCTGTCAACGAGTTCAGCTGAGCTTATTTATCTGGAAAATCTCCTTTTTGTGAATGATTGTTCTCTCTGAGCATGGGAGTCAAGATTCTCAGTCAAAAAGGAGATAGATTATTCATCAAATCGTCTTATATATTGTAAGGGCTATAGGAGCGATCCGTGGGGAACCGTCTACCTGTGAGTATTAGACTATTATTCAAACACACAAAGCTCCTGCCGCCAACATCCATTCCTGTAGCCTAACCGTCTCTGCATGTTCTCTTGCTATCGGCTGTCAAGAAAATATACTCTTGCCTATATCTATTTCCCTGTAATACAGACCATTTATATTTATGATTAAAATAAAATAGCATTTCAATTAAGTCAGGTAACAACATGTTAAATGTCAAGCCTTCCTGCCGCTGGATAAAGTGATATAGTGATTTAGTTGTGACTCAGAGTTATTTTAGATATTTCACTCAGCTCAATGAACTGTGGCGGCCCAGCCAAACATATATTTACATTGGCTAAGGCCCACTGTAAGAACAGCCCTTCAATCATGATCTAGGTTATAAAGATATGGGTATGAATGTACATTTTACCTCAAATTCTTTCTTGCCAGAGTTAACTCACTTCGACTTCTTACAAATCTTTTTATTGAAATTATATATTTAATCATAAGAGATGTTACTCAGGAAAATGTTGGTTTAATGCTTTAGTTGGAAGTGAAATGTACTGGATGTGCCAGGAGTGTGTATTCTTATGTAATACAGTCCAGATGTTACTTTAGCAAGCTGCTCTGTGAGTTTGTACTAACGGACAGCAGTGCTTGAAGCTAAATGCTAACTTTAGCATTATAACAATCATACATTCCCAAATTTAATATTATGATATTGGGCAGTCATTCATTCATTCGTCCCTAAGTACGGGCCTCTCAAGTTCTTTGTCGTTCTGTGATATAGGGTTGAATAAAAGTCTTTGGACTGGGTAGGACCTCTGAGGACATTACTTTGGAGTTTGGGATAGTGAAAATGACTGAGAAAATAATCAGCAGATTGGTTGGTAATGCGATTAGTCAGTAGTTGCAGGCCTTTTTGAAAGCAATATTTAATTAAAGTCACTAAAAATGCTGATGGGATCTAAACAACAAGTACACATAGGACGATATGAATGTCAACCAATTAAAATGTGGATCTGATGATGGCACAGGATGAAAGGTCAGGGGATTCCCAACGTTATAAAAATGGATCCTTATCAAGTGTCATATCAATCCATCCAATAGTTGTTGAGACATTTCAAGCAAAAACACAATTGTAAACCACTCGGTGGTAATAAAGTATATGTCAGGTGATCACCAAACATTAAAATGAATTGTCTGCAAAGAAATTGAATTGCAATTCATAAAATAATTGTTGAGATATTTCTGTTTGAAATAAAAGACTGATCCCTGAAGCCAAACCACAAGCAATACTAAAAATACATAGTTTCCATTTTCCTGAACTGGATGAAAACCAACAAAGTACTGACACAGGAAATGGTAGCTCAGTGATGTTTGAGAAAAGCTGGCTATCAGTTACAGAGACTGTGTGGTTGATGGTTTACATACTGTATTTTCAACATATTTGTATCAGTGAATCTAGATAGATTTTTCGGACTATTGTGTTTGCTTATCTGCAGCATGAGTTGCATCATTAGAGGTACTGTACTGAATATGTGATGCAACTCTCTTCCTTGCCATGAAAAAGTGACATCTCTACAGGCAACAGTGTTTTATCCCTACAAAGCAAGGGTACAGGACGGCTTTAGGTTTTCTGATAAAAAAGCAAAGTTGTACATGGCAATTTTCTCAGAGTATTTGAGGCACATTTTTATCCTTCTCAATTGGGTCCTGACCCAGATTTAAAGCAAAAAGCCTGTAGGGGACTGTGTAGACCTACAGAGCATAGTACAGTTTCCTAACACTGGCAGGGTGGGGTGAGAACAGGCATGATGCAGAATACTAAGAAGAAAGAGGAGAGCTTAGAAAGCAAGGATGACTCAGTGTCACACAGACTGCATCTGACTACAAAGGGTGGGGGTTAAAACCTGTCTCCCCACACTGACTCTCCCTCCTTCCTATCCAGACAGTATGAAGAAGAGATCAGAGAATTTTGGACTTCACCAAACCCTACAAGCCAGCACCAAACCTAGAGTGAGTCACAAAAAATTTCCCTTAAATCATTTCACCAAAGATTCCTCCTACGTTCCTATCCAGCATGTGGCATCAAGTCATCCAGGCCATGTGCGCCACCTCCTTCAAAGTTTGCTTGAATTTGTGATCACTTTTTGATTATGGAGTTTTTCAGTAAAGCAAGTATTAAAACAAACCTAATGGTGAGTTTGTTTTTCGCTTTAACTACAACATTTATGGTGTCATTAATAACGGACATTGTCTGATTTTTTAACTATCAAATGGTCCTTGAATGCATTCCAACAGAACAAGTTGCCCCAAAGCTCCATATTCGGAGGTTTTATCTAAAGCACGTATTCACAGTTAATTTAAAAATTCTGCCAAAAATAAACCGTTTGCACGAACCAGATCCAGTAAAAACAAATTCTACAATTCTGAGCTCTTCCACCCCACTGGAAAGCTGAGAGTGAAAAAAAAATCAGCAAAACTTTGATTGAACTGCAAGCTGTTAACAGGGAGCAGAGTGGAGAGGAAGTGTGGTGTTGTAAGTTGACGTTGTAAAAATGTAAGTAGTTCAATTGCATGTGGAGCCCCCATTATTTTTCCGATATCGCTTACAATTGTGGGCATTTAAGAATATGTAAATATTAAATGTATTACATTTTAAGTAAAATAAATGGTTTTATACTGCCTATAGGACACTAAGTTCTCCCTACTTTCAGCTACATCACGATGTTTCCATTGAGAAGCACAACTCAAATATTGTAAAAATGAGGCTCTAGTGAAATGTAACAAGAGCCGAACATGTCCCGAAATGCTTAGAACTCAAAAGTTTAATGGTAGTTCTCTGGTCTTTATCCATTGACTGCATTTGCCCCACTTGCATCAAGCCATTACTTAGACCTGACATACGCTAACCTTAGCAGAGGAGTTCCATTGATTTAACAAACCAATGTGCAGTCTGATTGACAAGAAGTATGACAGAGGAACAAGACGGGTAACTTCTTGGAATGGAAGAAAAGGAGATATTAAGATACCAGCAGCTTAAATTATTGATACATTTTCTTGTGGCGTATTTACCTTTTTCTTAAACTTTAAAAGGAGGAGATTAGATTAGAATTGCAGGGTTTTGAAGGCATCAGCGAGGAAGATTTAGCCTGAGACGTTACTATGTGTGATCACACCCTGGAGGACAAAGAGTTGATGCTAGTCTCAGTGGTGTGTTTCAATGCAGACACGTGCACACACTTGTTGGTCTGCTCACATGTACGTACAGTACATATTGAATATTGCACTGCTTTGCTAGTTGTGCACTCGGCATTGTGTGACACCGTGTACAGCAGTTGCTCCAGCATGCCTTTTAAAGCACACATAAAACAAATAGGCCAACTACGGTAAATGTTTGTCATAAACACCAACTTGCAAAAACTAATTTCCTGTTGACCAAACATAATAATAATCCATTGTATTTATAGAGCGCTTTTCTAAAAACTCAAAGACACTTTACAGAGGTCAAATCTTTAAAGCCTTGGAAAGTACTGTCATACATGTTAAGACACAAACACACACATCCTATATCTTATCTATGGAACATCTGTGTGTAATCATATTTACACACTCAAGAGTGCTAAGTTAATAGATAAAGAGTGTATGTGTGTGTGTGTGTGTGTGTGTGTGTGTGTGTGTGTGTGTGTGTGTGTGTGTGTGTGTGTGTGTGTGTGTGTGTGTGTCCTTTGTATGACAGTGACCAACTGAGCTTCTGTGATGGTGTCTCTCTGAATTTTGTCCTCTGTGTATCAGAGGGCCATGGGCAAAAGCTATTAAGATCAGTATAGTGGTTAGATATGTGATCTGAATGATGATACTTCAGAGCTGAGCACAAAGCAGATGCTTTTCCAGAACAGAAACTGTGCAGGGCCAATGTACAAGCCCTGGGGGACCCCTAAACAATGCTAGCTTTAGAGCAGCTATTAAGGCTGGCCAAATATATAACAGCCAACAGTTAAACCCAATACACTGTAAAGCACTGCCAAAAAAAAAACTGCTGCACTATTATTGCCACATTTAACCATCTGTGTGCACTGAGTTCTTATACTATATTTTTGGGCTTTGTCCAAATATTTTATTCACAAAGTAAAAAAATGTACGTTTGGGGATGTGATAAGGAGTTAATATTGCTGACAGAAACTATCAGGGGATTTTGGTTGTCTTTTTTCGAGGCATACAGAGGTCAGTGATGAATTCAAAAACATAATGATACAATAGAGCAGAAATAAACAGAGTTTAGTTTTCAGAAGATCCACCATTTAGAGAGATGATGAAAGATAAATAAAATGAAAAGCGAGAAACGGAAAAGAGCAAGATGAGATGAAACAATAACAAAATAGGAGAGGGACGAGGAGGGGAGTCTGAGCGTCACATTCGCTGCTAGATAGTAAAAACAAAATTACATTAAACAAAAGAGGACAAAAACTGTTTGTTGTCAGATGAACATAAAACACACTTTCACATCACTGATAGCACACAGTCCAACAGCTGATGGAGCTCCTAAGAAAAACAAAAGTGTTCATATAAATGCCAAAGTTTCCATTTCAATGTTTGAGAGCAGCCGATTAACCATGTTCCCATAAAACATGAATTAAAAAGTGGTCAGAAAAGACCCAACAGGCATAATAATAAATCTAGAAATGACATTATTAGTATTACAGTGGGTCAGTACGAAATACGTATGAGTAATCTGTTTTAATCAACATGGCATTAAAATCACTAGTTTTATTATTTGTTTTTGTCTTTTTTATTGGAACTATTTCAAATTAATTGAACAAAACACTTACAATAAATGATACTTTTATAATTGTTATTGGTCATTATAAAAAATAATTTTGATAAAGAGTGATTGCCTGTTAATCCATGTACTCATAATTACATGATTCACCGTGTGGGTCTACTTTATTGACACAAATATTTTGTTTAAAATGTGTGTATAATTGTGGTTCCCAATGGGGAAAAATGTGTGATGTGTTTTGTGTTAAACTATTTTTTATATTTGGAGAATATTAACTGACACTGATGAATTGTACCTGTGGTGAAAATATAAGACCAGAGAAAAGAGAAGAAGCAATTTGCCTTAATTTTGGAACTTAATGGTGGCACAGTAATGATTTACATGGTAATAATAACAGTTCTCTTTTCACGAGAGTGAAATCCTTTGTACCAGAAGCTATTAAGCTCCACAATCAAGGCTTTAACACCTACTCAAACACTGTCATCAACCTTCACCTTATGTACATACGACTTGCACCGTCACTTTCAAATGAATGTACATTCAATATATTCAATTACTTATGTCTGTATGTTAACACGTTTTGATTTGATTTTATACGGTCAATTCGATGTTTAATTTGTTTCGGATTCTTGTTTTAAACCCTGTCCTAGCCTCTGTTTCACTGTAATTGCTGTTGCTGCTACAACACCTCCTTATGGAGATAAATAAGGTTTATCTTATCAATCATTTTAATTTCAGAAGGGAACAAGAAAAGGTCAATTAAAAATCCTACTCCATGTTCTTGTTTGTGTAATTTATGAGTTTATAGTTCTGAAAATGGTTTCATTATTTACCTATTTTTATAGTTAGGACACCTCTAATGTGAAAACAACGTTTAGGAGATGACTGTTATCTAATGTATTTAGTTAATTTTACCATTGCTTGGTTACCCAGTCTTAAGTAAAGCGTCACAAAGAACATTTTAATAAGGGAGATAATTCTAAATTAACCTCTTTCCAGTCCAACATTTTTGACGGATGATACAGACCAAAATGGGATGCAACACCTGAGTTCAAAGCTGTTTCAAAATATACATTTTGGCAATATGAGAATGCTATATATTTAACATAAGGTAAAAAAGACAATTAAAAAACATTTCTGTCAGTAAAACATAAAGTCTGTTATATTTAAAAACACACAGCATAAAAACAGACAGCATAGATCCACATTAAACTGAGTTACCAGTCATTTTTCTCAAGAATCCACGGCCTTGAAACTGTGCTACGACTTTTGCAACTGTGCTTGGCAGCAACTGGCTGACTACAACCGGCTCCAACACAACAGCGCAGGCACATACACATGTATGAAGTACAGAAATATGAACCCATTCTTCCCCAAAACATTTTTCTCTTTTATTGCTTTTTTTGAACCCGGTACATCTGAAATAGCTTAAGGCTTAAATCCAGCCAAATTCTTATACAGGAATCTTCTGTCAGTTTCACTCCATTTTCATCAGACTTCGGTTTGCGTTTGGCAGCCGGAGCCGAGCCAAGCACATTTCTCTGAGTCATCAGAAGGGGGGAGAGGGGGAGGAGGAGGAGGTGGAGAATAAGAAATAGGGGAGGAAGAGAAGCAGGAGATGGCAAGTCTGGATTTTCCCTCTCTCTCTTGCAAGCGAAGGCCTACATTGCACAGCAACAAGCTGAGAAAACCATGCTCTATTGTTTCAGGCCCTCTGGCAAAGTGAGCCTTCCTGAAACTCAGCAAACAGCTATCACACACACATGAGGGACAAATGCCAAAGCACTGCTCACTGAAAGACCTGCCAAAATGGAAGAAAGCTGTTGTGTGAGAAGTTTACATTTGTAGAATCTGCTGTTTTTTTAAACCTGGCAACCTGACCTAAAATACTTCCAATACAATCTTTAAAAAACAAACAAACGATGAGAAAGAGTTGCATGCACTGTTATAAGAAATACTTGCAACTGAAATGAGAAATAACCTTCAATAATCAATGTGTCTTTAATAATGGTTATACTTGTGTTGCCTCAGTGTAGCAGTGAGGGGAGATGTTGCATGTGACAACCTAAAATAATCAATCTTTTAAAAGGAATACAGTAAACAAATTACCCATTAAAAAATACTTTGTGGTCACATTCTGACACTTATCCCATTAAACTGCATATTTCGTGGCTTTAATATGTAATTTAAGTACTGCCTGTAAACGCTGGCAGCATTCTGGCAATCCACTGAAGGCGGTACCGAGCAGCAGGAGGTGCTACTTGGAACAGGAGACAGACAATGCTGTCAGACAAGGGTTTTCTAAGAAGCCAATGAACATTGCTCACCTTCTAGGAACAATCTCATTTTGATTTAGCTTAGTTATCAATAGGACAGGTTTACAGTGATTGTAGCAGCATATCATGGAAACTCCCTGAGAAAAACGAAATCATCTGACAGCTTGGAATTTTCACACCAGCTGATAGCGTAGGAGACTATTTATGTGGCTCAAAGTGATGTATAACAGTAAGTTTTGACGTAAGAGGGAGGCGCAGTCATGGCGGCAGAGTTATTGCTCCGTTTGTCTGGCAATAGGTAGAAGGTGAAGGAAATGAGTAATGAACAACAGGAGAAAGAGAACTGGGTGAAATGCAGCAGCTTTGAAGTACAAGCCTTCATGTCTCTTTTTGGGCTCTTTCATAGTGTGCAAGTTCTCATGTCCCCCCTGGAGCCGGCCGGTAGCTTTACTGTTTGTTTTCCACTCCAACGTGGGGACGGATTTGGACAAGGGCGGCAGCGGAGTCTATTTTCTCCACCTGGAAGCTTGGAATGGAGGGCAGGGAAACTCAAGACAAGTTTTACCCGCTTCCTGGAAATGGTTAAGCAAGCAAGAGGCCCCACTGTCAGGGAAAGGGCAGAGAGAGATAGTGCAGAGGGAGATACCTAACCCTCTGGTCAAGAGATAAGCAATATGTGTGAATGCATGAGTGGGAGTGTTTATGTGCCTGTGTGTGCTTATTGGTATGCAAGTAGGAGAACATTTTAGAATGGTATAGAGCATGTGCTCCAGCCACAGGATTTGCTGATGCCCACGAAGATCTGTTTACAGTGCGTGCCCCCGATGACCTCCCAGCGGATGCAGGAGCCACTGCCAACACGCACACAAACACACACTCACATCATACACACACATATCTCAGCAGACATAGATACAGGGGTGTCTAAAGGCACCTGTTAGAAACATCCGGAAGGCTAGATGCCAGACAAAGCAAGGCTCTAAAGACCCGGCCTGGAGGTAGGTGTTGGTGGATGTGTGAGAGGGGAGAAGGGGCAAGAAACGCTCCTGAAATCTAGCACATGACTGAGCGATGCACCTAATGATTTGCAAAGAATTACATTGCAAGGATGTGTATCAAGAAAAGAAACAAGCTCAATAAACTTGTTTAGCAACGGAGGCCAACAAGGAGAGCGAGTGTGGGAGTTTAAAGGCTTGTTCGAAGGCCCAAAGGCAGAAGGACTGGAGAGAGAGAAAGAGAGATTTCTGAAAGGTAAGATTTTTCTGTCACCGTGTGGGGTCTGTCTTTCTTCAAAAAGCTGGCATATAAGTAAATAGCTAAATCAAATGATAAAAAAACAACAACTGCTGATGTACTCGCCAATATTATTATCCCATTGATCCAGCCTAACCTATTAATTAGTACGTTTTGAGTGCTGTTAATCAGATATTTGGACTTTCGGAGGGCTAGGCTAGTTGTTTTTCATGTTTCCTTTATGCTAAGCTAAGCTAACTGGTTGGCCCTTGAGTAATACACTTTTTTAATGCCTTAATCCCAATATTTTGAACCATTCCTTAAAATACCTAGCTTCCTCCCCATACTCTTCTTCTCTGCCCTTCACAGTTCAACCCTGCAGTACTTTTCCCATTTGCACATGCCGGCCATGTTTGGAGCCTGCCTGTTACATTTCAGTGGTAGACCCTCTTGACACACATGGACGTGTGCGCCTGCTGACTCACCAACCTGCTCGTCTGTCTGAGTGATTAAGTGTGATCAATGCTGCGCAGCAACCATGGCTGGGCTAATGTACAATAATACGGCCTGAACAAAAGGAGCTGGCTGAGATGCTCAAGGTGACTGACACAAAAAGAAAGTCCCGGATAAACTTAACATAACATCTTAATTATAGGGCGTTGCTTTCATGTTATATAACGAACACAGTCAAGGTCCACAGCGCTTATATGTGGTGTGTAGGCACACCAAAGTACACTCAGTATGTACACTATATGTTGAAAAATAGAAGCAGAGAGAGTGCCCTGAAAGTAAGTAAGTATACTGTGTAAATATGTGAGTGTATGCAGAAGAGAATGAGTGTGTGTGACGATTGGGACAGAGAAAAGAAATAAAGCAAGAGGAGAGAAAGTGGGACAGACAGCAGTGACACACTCCCGCAACTCCCTCCCTTCGTTTTCATCTCTCTTCTGCCACTGAGGGGAAAGGAAGGAGGTCACCCACTCCTACGAGCACTCAATCAACCTGCGCCGGTGACCTTGCTCGTCCTGGATACAGCGCCCGCTCCCTGTGTTTGTATCCCTGCCATCCAGCTGCCATTTCTCTGCAGCCGGTGCCAGGTTACAGAGCCAAGAGCAGAGGTGCCGTTCCACCAGATGCACACTTCTCTGCCCACTCTCTCTGTCAAGTTTCAATGGCAGACAGCTCTGTTTTGCTTCTTTGACAAGAGTCATGACCAACATGCCCAGGTTAATTAGTATGTGGGGAATCTTCTCCCCTCTTTATATGCAACGTTGATGTAGGCTACTCATGGATAGTGATTTATTCATCATTAAGAGGGATTAGTCAAAGTGAAAAAGAGTGAATGAGCAACATTAAGCACCATGTGAGGATGCAATTTCAGGAAATTCTGTAAAATACAAATGCAGCCATGCAGGTTACCAATAATCTGTTGTAAAAATGACAAAATGTGATGACAGAAGAAAATATAAATCACAAAAAGTCCTGCAGCCAACAAATATTTAAATGTGTAATAGTCTGTCAAATTGTTATTCATTATATTAGTCTTTAATTATTTCTCTATAAATAAATGTCTTTACATTTTTTTTTTTTTTTTTAAATGGCTGTGAACATTTACTGACGTCTTGATTTTTTAGGGTCAGATTATTCCAAGGATACTATATACCATGACAACAACGGAGAGAATAAAAAACTACAACCAACTTTTTTAGTTGGTGATTAATTTAGTCATAGGAAACAACATTTAAGAGGCTGAATATTAATTGAATGAATTTAATAAATAATAGTTATAACTAATGTAACTAATTTACCGTCCTAATCAACATTATCACATTGGTATACTCCTCATATATTTCATTCTAAAAAAATTAAAAGCCAAGAAGAAGATTTTAACATAACACACACATGTGGTGTGGAAACAGAATGACAGGACAGTTTTAATTTAGAAGAAAGTGTCACCAGCAAACCTTGGCAGCATCCCAACACAGCAGGTGGCTAACAACATATTGCAATGTAGGAATCTGCATGGCAGTGCTATATGAAAGACGCATCATCTCATCTTATCATTTTTACGAGCATCATTCCCATACCGCCAGAAACAATTTGACTTTGGCTCATGAGTTAAAAAGTGTTTTTCCAATGTAAATAAAGGGAGGGAAGGGCATATTGAGATAAGTACTGTAATATTACAAAGTCAGACTTGTAATAAAAGACAATTATCCGATACGGTACTAATGGAGGATGCAGCTACTTCTAGGGTGCAAATTGAGACACAAGGCCACAGTCGGCTTTATCAGCTGTGACAGTCAGATCACATTCCTTTGTTATGTGCTGTCGGACGGGCCTTCCCCTACGGAAAGTTAGTAATAACTGTAGATACAGCTGCAAAGATGGCTCTGATGACCACAGCAAGAATAGGCATGGAAATACAACACATGGCCGAGACAGACGAGGGAGGAGGGAGGATGGAAAAAAAAAAAAGGTTTTCTGAATGCATGGCAGGAGAGCTGAAGACCCTTGGACTCGGTCATGTATTTTGTCTGTTCAGTTTGTAGATAGTGTTTTTGTGTGAGAAAAAGAGAGAGGCCAACAGAGGAAAGGAAAGTGATTGTAATTCATCTTTAAAAGGGCAGATTCCTGGGTGATGTATGGTGTGCAGAGTGTGTGTGTTTGTGTATTGTAGAGATGGGCGTGGGAGTGTAAGCTAGCTAGCAGCAACTCTTATCGCTCCACAGAGCAATGTGGAGAATGAGGATTCTTGGTTCTGCCCTGCTGATCAAAGACACACAGAGGCTCATATACCCCCCCTCCTTTTTTTCTCAGCTCTTTCAAACACACACACACACACACACACACACACACACACACACACACACACACACACACACACACACACACACACACACACACACACACACACACACACACACACACACACACACACACACACACACACACACACACACACACACACACACACACACACACACACACACACACACACACACACACACACACACACACACACACACACACACACACACACACACACACACACACACACACACAATTACAAGCTCAGCAAATAGCATGTGGGCTAATGCTATGAGCAATCACTCATTACTAAATAACAGGCAGAGGGAGTGTAGTCAAATATGTGACATGAATATCTTTTTTATGATGAATACCTTCTGTTTGTACTGCGTATGAAAGAGTTAGCTCACTGCATTTCACACATTGGACTAAACAGGATAATATGTATCTCATTTACATGTTCGATTAATATCCTTTTTTGAGTAATAAATCACTTCGTATCCTAAAAGTGCCAAAAAATATTGAAAATGGCCATCATAATTAGCTCATCTTCTGTCTGACCCATGGTCAAATACACAAATATATCCAATTTACAGTGTTATAAAAATGAATAAAGCAGAAAATCCTCACATTGAAGAAGCTTGAACCAGAAAATAATCAATTATTAGAAAACGTGAAACTTATTGTATGTTGCTGGATTCATAATAGCTTTATTTCATGCCCATTGAGGTTCTAAATATACATTTTAAATGGGGTCAGAAAAAGCATCTTGCAGAAGGAGGCACTTTAGCCCAAGGTTCCCTGATGACATTAACTGCAGTGAGAGTTATGTATTATGCACATTAGTGTAACTCAGACCGAAGCAATTTACACTACACGGTCTCATCTGTAATTCAGATGCAGGTCTCATCACAATGACTGTGTGGAGTCTGACTGCCTGTGTGTGTGGGTGTGTGTGTGTGTGTGTGTGTAGACATATAAGAAGGTGTGAGAGAGATGGAGTGTGTGGATGTGTGTTTTTGTGCAAGTCCTTATATAGTCACGGTTATGCTCCTCACACTAACAGCATGTCTGCATGTTAATTCAATAACAGAACAGTGGTGAGTGTATTTACTTCTTTTCCTCACTCTGCTCTGCATTCCCACCTATCCATCTGCTTTATCCTTCCTTCGCCGCCACCCTCTGTTCTTCTGTAATGCACGTCTGTCTCCTTGTGTTCTCACTTTCTCTCTGCACACGCACTTACTGTATTTGCTTCCTCCCTATTCCTTTCCTCCTTTTTTTTCTCCATTTATCGCTCCTTTAATCCATCACAGCCTCCTCCTCCTCCCCTTTTCTCTCCCCATCTCTGTTCTAGTATGCGAGCGGTGAGTCTGCGGGGTCCTTGTTATCCAGCACCTATCCAGACATCCTTCAGCTGGGAACCCAGACAGCATGACAAAAAACGACCATAGAGGAGGAAAGACTGACAGCTCGGTAACTATTGCAGCAAGACTGACAGGCAGAAGGAAAGAAAAATTCAACTGGACGGGAGGCAGCACTGAGACACCCAGGCGTGTAGTTTGAGTAGAAGACAGAGAGGCTGTTAGCAGAAGAGGCTACCAAACAGGTAGACAGACAGATGAAGGCAGGCAAGTAGGAGGCAGACAGGTAGGCAGAGCAGCCAGACAAGCTGGTCGACACAGGCCGGTGCTTAGCAGCCAGCCGAGCTACGAGCTCAGCATCCCAACAGGCCGGCGGGTCAGTAGCTGCAAGACTGATAAACAATGCCTCTGTCTGGGCTTGGCACGCTACTGCAGGCATTAAATGATGCCTGCACAGAGACAAATAACCCTTAAAGTACAGCATATTCAACAGAGCAAGACTTTTCATCGCAAAAGACTTCAATTTGAAATGAAACTGGAAAATGTGTCATTCAATCCAGTTTAACAAAGTTGTAGCTCACCAACGGCTTTACAGTGGAACTGAAATGTGCAGGCAATTAGTCAAGTAGTTAATCAACAGAAATCTAATCCAAACCAATTTGGAAAATAAAGTCGTCATGTAGGTCCTACTTTTAAAATGTGAATATTTGTCTTGTTATAGCAGAAGTAGTATCTTGTGATTTTTTTGTTGCAGCCTTATAAAGATAAAGTGCAAGGTTCTCATGACAATGTGATTTATTCTTGATAGATGTATATCTTCTGAACAACTTTATTGATCAATCTCTTCCAAACATATCATAGTGAAAATCAAATAGGAATAAAAGAGTAATGTGTCTGAAAACAAAATTATTCCAACTTCAAGGGCAACAGTGTATATGTACAGTGGGGCAAACAAGTATTTAGTCAGCCAACAATTGTGCAAGTTCTCCCATTTAAAAATATGAGAGATGCCGGTAATTTTCATCATAGGTATACTTCAACTATGAGAGACAGAATGGGGGAAACAATCCAGGAAATTACATTGTAGGATTTTTAATGAATTAATTGGTAAATTCCTCGGTAAAATAAGTATTTGGTCACCTACAAACAAGCAAGATTTCTGGCTCTCACAGACCTGTAACTTCTTCTTTAAGAGGCTCCTCTGTCCTCCACTCGTTACCTGTATTAATGGCACCTTTTTGAACTCGTTATCAGTATAAAAGACACCTGTCCACAACCTCAAACAGTCATACTCCAAACTCCACTATGGCCAAGACCAAAGAGCTGTCAAAGGAGACCAGAGACAAAATTGTAACCTGCACCAGGCTGGGAAAACTGAATCTGCAATAGATAAGCAGCTTGGTGTGAAGAAATCAACTGTGGGAGCAATTATTAGAAAATGGAAGACATACAAGACCACTGCTAATCTCCCTCGATCTCGGGCTCCACGCAAGATCTCACCCCGTGGGGTCAAAATGATCACTAGAACGGTGAGCAAAAATCCTAGAACCACACGGGGGGACCTAGTGAATGACCTGCAGAGAGCTGGGACCAAAGTAACAGAGGCTACCATCAGTAACACACTACGCCGCCAGGGACTTAAATCCTGCTGTTCCAGACGTGTCCCCCTGCTTAAGCCAGTACATGTCCAGGCCGTCTGAAGTTTGCTAGAGGGCATTTGGATGATCCAGAAGAGGATTGGGAGAATGTCATATGGTCAGATGAAACCAAAATAGAACTTTTTGGTAAAAACTCAACTCGTCGTGTTTGGAGGAGAAAGAATGCAGAGTTGCATCCAAAGAACACCATACCTACTGTGAAGCATGGGGGTGGAAACATCATGCTTTGGGGCTGTTTTTCTGCAAAGGGACCAGGACGACTGATCCGTGTAAAGGAAAGAATGAATGGGGCCATGTATCGTGAGATTTTGAGTGAAAACCTCCTTCCATCAGCAAGGGCACTGAAGATGAAGCGTGGCTGGGTCTTTCAGCATGACAATGATCCCAAACACACCGCCAGGGCAACGAAGGAGTGGCTTCGTAAGAAGCATTTCAAGGTCCTGGAGTGGCCTAGCCAGTCTCCAGATCTCAACCCATAGAAAATCTTTGGAGGGAGTTGAAAGTCCGTGTTGTCCAGCGACAGCCCCAAAACATCACTGCTTTAGAGGAGATCTGCATGGAGGAATGGGCCAAAATACCAGCAACAGTGTGTGAAAACCTTGTGAAGACTTACAGAAAGCGTTTGACCTCTGTCATTGCCAACAAAGGGTATATAACAAAGTATTGAGATGAACTTTTGTTATTGACCAAATACTTATTTTCCACAATAATTTGAAAATAAATTCTTTAAAAATCAGACAATGTGATTTCTGGATTTTCTTTTCTCATTTTGTCTTTCATAGTTGAAGTGTACCTATGATAAAAATTACAGGCCTCTCTCATCTTTTTAAATGGGAGAACTTACACAATTGGTGGCTGACTAAATACTTTTTTGCCCCACTGTATATATACACATGCATTTTCTTTAGCATATAATTGTAGCCGTAGACCTGAAAAAGAAAGATCCTCCTATTTTTATGTAAAATAATCTTTATAAACAGGATGTTAAAGATTTAAGGATGTCACAACCTGTTCCTTCTTCCTTTGTAATATAGAGACAGTTTTGAGCATTGACAAACTTTGTCATTGAGCATAGCTGAATCGGTTGCTATAATTCAAGTCAGGTGGAATATGTTTAAAACATATGTATTGCCTTAACTCTGTCCTAATAAAAACCATCATGTTACAACAAGAATGTCAGAATAGTATTGCAGTGACACTCAGGAAGTGCTTTTACCAGAGCTTGTGCTCCAGTTTCACCATATGGTGAAGATTTTAGTCCCGGCAAACGCCCTCTGATTCCAATCACTATGACTCAGCAAAATCTGTTGCCATTCCTCTGTTCAACAGATGTGGCAATGGTTTCTTCCAGAACATTCATAAATATCCTAAATCCTAATTACAGTGCCCCATGTTCTCAAATATAAATACCAATGATCTGGCCCAGCGTTGGAGTCGTACATGATTTAGTGCGAAAGCTAACCTACTTGGAGGAACCTTCAGGAGCGTTGCAGCACCCTTTTTCATTTCATTGCAAAGTTAAGAAACAGTCTGCTTGGTCAACAGGCTACTGATACTGATACAGTCGATTCTGCCAGCTATTTCTTCAGCCTAGGTGCATTTTTTACCCGATGGTCTGTCACCCAGATCCCTGCACACTGGCTGTCGTCCTACTGGGTCGAGTCACAATGACAGGAAACCATGGACCTTCTTCTTTGGGAGCAATACAAATGGCTTTTAAGAACCCTGGGCAAATAAATGTGTTCACATCCTCACAGCTTAAAAAACAAACCATTAAATATTATCCATCATTTCCAGAAAGTTCAGCGAAATGCCAAACTCATTAAAAATATCCCGCCAAATTTCTCTGAACAAAAAAATTCCAAATTAAATAACACTGGCATGAATCAAGCACGATTGAGGCACATTTTCCAAAAGGGCCTTGTTGATTCCATCCTATATTAAGTTTCACCAGAGGACTGCACATAATGATGCCGATTTACCAGAATTCCTCACCCCCCAAATACAGTCAATTTATGTTTTTGTAAGTAAGTAAGCTCTGGCTGTGGTTAGCTAACCACAAGCTTCTTCCTGGACTTTTCAACATACTGGTACAAGATCAATGAAAAAAATGCACAGGAAACAAATAGAGACACTTAAAAGAGAGGAAAAAAGCCATAACTGGAGGTGAGTCACAGAGGAGAAACAGAGCCAGTCTGAACTGGATGTGCAATTTATTACACACTGCAGGAGGTCATTTAAAGGAGGATGGTGGGGAGCAGAATCCTATTGATGAAACACGTTGTACTTGCTTTTGTATGAAGGAAAGTATAGTAACAAAGGACTTGTTTAACGGTCTTCCCCCCCAATCGAGACCTTATTTCATCCTTCTTTTATTCAAAAACACTGAGGAAAATGAATATCCAATAGGCTTCCGTACATTCAGTATTTAAACATTAAGAGTTTAGAATACCCAGGCTTATATAAGATTACTTGTTTGAATTCCTACTTTTAAAGTTGTCCACAGTTGTAAATCTATGTATTTGTGACCCAGGGCAACTGTGTCGTCTGTCAACCCGAAGGATTCAATCCCAGCCCGTGCGGTCAACATGTCGATGTATCCTTGAGAAAGATACTTAACCCTGAGTTGCTCCCGATGGCCGATGGTGTATGAATAAGTATAAATGTTAGCTTCCCTAGAGCAAGTGGTACTGCTCTGCATGAGGTCTGAATGGGTGACTGACTCTTATGTAAAGCGCTTTGAGGGGGTCGGAAAGCGCTATATAGGAGCAGTCCATTAACCATTGATTTATTTATTTTAAGATTAAATTAGACCAAAAAAGGGGTCAGTGATTTTCTTAAACAGCTGGGCACTGTTGTTAACATCGCTCTCACAAGAGATACTATTAAATGTGTTGAGGACTTTTTCAAGCTGCGGATAAATATAGATCTAGTGTGATTAATGGCCCAGACAGATTGACTCATAATATCGGTTATGTTCATTGTACTGAAAAAAAACATTTCATAATGCAGTTGTGGCTTAATGAATACTTGTCGGTAAGATCCATTTATTTTTCGTTTATTATCTTGCATGGTTTGACAATAACAAAAAACATACAGTACATTTGAACAGTTTAAGTAAACCTGAATACCTACATGTAGGGTGGGAATGTGGCTGCTGCTTCCACATATAATCACAGGAAGGATTAGCAATTTGAGACAGCTCTTTTAGAATAAGATGATTGATGATGAAAAATGTCTACCCACTACCACAATGCGTTTGCTATGGTCAGCTGCAGGAAGTTAAACTGACCACAATCCCCCCTCCTGTCTACTGCGAGGTCTCACCAGTCTACCAGCCTAACAAACCATTATGTTGCCAGATCAAGCAAGACGCTGAATGCTAAATGACTGGCCACACCAGAACCAGATGAAATAATTCAAAAGTGATTCACATCGGAGAAATGTGGTGCTAAAAAACCTGGTGCTGTTTTTCCAAAGTGATCGCAGCACTGGTAAATGTCCCTAGTATCAAAGACTACCTAGCTATCGATAAAATGAGATAACATGGTTGGTTAGACTACAATAACTAATAGTGTTCTCAACTTCAGTGAAAACATGAGCTGAACAAGACCCATACAATAACTGCAGCTTGGACGTAGGAGGGCAAGCAGTCTGCTTATTTGTCCAAACGCAGGCAGGATGTGGAAAAAGGGTCCATTGAGACATGAAGAGGCATTAATCACTCACCAGGATTACAACAAGCTATTCCTTAATAATTTAACTCTGATACCACCCCCACAAATGTATAATTCAGGACTGTTACAGCTACTGCAGCAGTCAAGGGGGAAATCCACCCTAAAAAAACACTCAGAAGAGATGCTGGTTTAGTCAAGGTTTGACAATGTGAAGCAGCGTCTCACAACGCTTAGTGATTTGTAATGAATGAGGGTGCAAATGACAATGAAAAACAGACGGGTTGAATAACAGACTCCGGGTATTGAGGGCGACTTTAAATGAGGAAATAGGGATTAAATTTAGTGAAAAGCATTTGCACTTAATACATAGAACACATGGATGTGAAAACCGTAACAATGTAACACTTCCTGCCAAAGAAGCATCGACTTAATCTCACGATGACATGACAGAAGAGATTCCTGGGTTTATGGTTTCAGGGCTTCGGAGAGACTTCTTCGTGTTCACAAATATTTATCAAACATTCCAAGATCAAACAAATAGCATATGTGAATTGTGCTTTGGAGGGGATTTTCACTTAAGATCGAGCCAAGTTCACAATGAATGATCATTGGTAGGGTAAATGAACAATGACATCCAGTGTGGGGTTGTCTTCCTGGAAACTCACACTCAAAGACAAACAGATTAGAATTCCCACTGTAAAAATCATCCTCATAATTTTGAAAATGACTTTTCCTGTTGTTGAATTCCCCTTCATCTTGGTATACCACGTGTCTAACAATTCCTCAAGGTCTGAAACTCCTACCCCTTTAAGCGAAGTGCACAGGAACCATTCACTCTCTACTTTAAGTGTCTGCAAACACCAGAGCAGTACGACATCTCCCTCTATCATCACTATCACCACACTTCCACTCATATTGGCCCCTTTCCTCAACATTGAAATGCACAAAGCTGGCTGGTGGACATCAAAAGCTACTTCATCTCCTTGAAAGTGAATGATCTAATATTGTATACTAACCATGAACTCTACTTAGAATTCAACAAAATCTCATCTAAGTCCATGACGCTGGATTTCATCAGATATTACGACCTCAATCTATTATTGACACAGTATTTGCACTTTGCAGATATGAATGATTTAGAACTATAAGATGACATTAATCAGCTTAGTAGCAGTTAACATCTGTAGCTGCATTAAGTTAAACACCAGGGGTGTGTTGGGTTTAAACAGTGCACGTGAATGCTTGTGCCTAGCAAGTCCTTGGGAATGAACCCACTGAACTCCCAAAGGTGTGTGGAATAACTTAAAGAAATCACAAATCTGTTACCAACTCTACCATCTAGTGGCGGAAAGCCGTCATCACTTCTAAGAGCTGCATGAAATGATACCAATATGATTTAAACAAGTCGACATGACGTAGATATGAGACTTATGCATTAAAATAGTGAGAGATCTGCGCAGAGGTGGCTCAAGAGTTCCTGGAAAGTCCATGCTACACAATGAACGTCGTTTCCACAACAGAGCAGAGATAAACACGCAGGGCTAAGGAACCAGAAGGTAGAAGAACATCTTTTTTTATTATTATTGTGGAAATAAATGTCTTACAGAGCAATTACATGTTTCTTGTTACAGAAGTCAGTGTAATGTCTTGCTGAGGTTGATTTTACTTAAACTAAAGACGTTGCTTTGTGTACTTGGAACTGATATTCCAGAGAGCATTTCATGTTCTCATTTTGGCATTTTTAAACACAATCAATATTTATGTAGAATATATGAACTGGAAGAACAGTAAATAGTTTCGGTAACAACGATCACTGACGTGGTACAAACTGCATAGTATGGTGGCTTATCTAAAATCACTCCTTCAGATTAAAGGCCTACAAATTACAATATAAAATCTGAATACAAACTATACAAATAAAACCAACAATAAAAAAACTATAACCTGACTTTGTACCTTGGGTCCAACCTCCAATCTCCAAAGATAGCATTAACCTACTTGAGTTTGTAACCTAACCAAATGTAAATTGTTGTTTCTTCCACTATCTTTTATAAAGAAAATAAAACTGATCTTCACTAAAGTAAATATCCCATGCATGACTACTGTCCAGGAACCCTTAAATCTGTACAAGAACAAATGCTAACTCGATTCACGGCAGAATGCCTCGGTTACCTTTGGTATGTGAACATTGAATTACAAATCCTCTAACATTAAAGCAAACATCTGGCTTACTCAGCATCTGCAAACTGGCCTTCCTCAGAGGGAATGCTGTAGTAGGACCATATGATCGGCTGTTGGTGGTGCACGGCTGGGCTGTACCGGGCTGTCAGCGGCAAGTCCACTGTGTCCCACTGCATAAGTGTCAAATCCCGTAAAGAAAAATGGATCACATCTTGTGGACCTGAAGGATGCACAGAATACCAGTTAAACATTTGTACTCCAATGACCTGGATCATTTATTTGACCGCTATGGTAACAATACGAATGATCATTACTGCAATTCCAATAATACTATTGATACATTGCTGTTTAGGGAGAAATGTGGATATTTAACTATTTATTTACCGTAGGGGAGGGAGCCAAAACACATGTCTTCCCAGCCAGTCAGTGTGACCTCTTGGATCTCACTTTCCCAGTCTTCCTCCTCTTGTGGTGGCAACATTGGGAGTTGAGGGATGTTTCTATAAAAGATGACAGACTGATAGGTCTCATTACCCTTTTATTCCATAAATCAAGCAAATGTATTCTTTCCAAGGGAAATTGGCCATGGAATTTTGTTTTTATCTGACTTTGTGATTGAGTCTCATAATGAGTTTAATAAAAAAAAAAGATTAGCACCATTACCTTGGTGAGAAAAAGTAACTCTGTGGCAACCAAGTTTTGGAGATTTCCTAAAGAACGTGTCAGTCCCTCACATCGTTTTTTTTAAAATTTGTATAAATCATACCCGGGACCCCTGGTACCTACAATACATGTTGTACTTTAGAAACTTAGCGCATTTCAATTGAGTTGCATTGTGTGCGAGAACTAAAATCCTTTCAAATGGAATAAATATTTACTCAATGTATTATTTGTCACTGTCAAGGCAAGCTGTAAAGTTGTAGTTGGAAAAAATGTTTTCCTGAATAGTTTTTACTTTTGGTCCACCAGAAAAGTACTTAAGATACCACATTAATAAACAAATATTCAGGGTTTTAACCCTGTGACTTATTTAAAGATGTTGCAAGGTAGGTGACTTACCTCTGCTTTTGTCTGAATTTCTTTCTTCTTCTCCGGTTCCTTGCTTTTGATGACAGGTTTGGTTGTGGTGCCATTTGTTGAGAATTACAGATAGGAGCTAAAGAGTCTAGACTGGGGGTCCCATTCAATGGCGGGCCACCTGCTGGGCTTACACTGCAGACCCTTACAGCTGCAGAAGCATCAGGGGCAGCAGAAATTGTGCTTCCATGTTTTTCCAGTGTCCTTATGGGTTTGCCTTTTGTGCGCTTAATATAACCATTAACCATGCATTGTGGTTTGATATCGTCCAGTGTGCATGCTGGTGTGCCCTTAGTTGTTTTAGTGGAAGCAGGTGGGCAGCCATTGAGAGTGACAGCTCCATTTACCAAACATGTGCCAGGAACCTGATCTCCGACCTTACAGGGGTTGTGACGTGTCCCTCCTCTTCTTCTTCTTTCATCGTTTGTACCATTCTGAGGCATCACGTCATCTGTGAATTAGTCAGAGTGTTTGGTGTTAGTGTAAAATAAATTAATAAAACAACTTGATATACCAAGAAATATAAATAAATGCAACATCAATAGGAATAGGATGTACAGCATCATGTTCTCCAGATGATGAATCTTATGATTTTAAAGGTGAGTCGCTTTTCTTATGGTAAGCACTAGTTTCACGTGCACGTGTAGTACACATGATTCACAGTGTGAGGCTAAAGACTATTTTTGAAAAGTCCCATTGTATGCGTCGCGTGGGGAAACAATGGAGGAAGCCAATTATCTCCCTCTTTTTTTTTTTAGGAGTCTTTCACTCGCCTGAAACGTACATACAAACTGACATGGTGTTAGCTAAACTAGCGTTGAGATTAACCTGTAGGCCTACTGTTGTCTCGGCTGTTCACAGTACATGAGCTCATTTACTGGGGAAAGCCACAGCAGTTAACAGTATACAGCTAAATACCCCCCCCCAACAAACTTTCAATCGAAAAAAGATCCCTTGAATTAACTTCAAAACCTAAATTAAGTTAGATTTTACCCGTATGAGGCACACTTCCAGGAGTTCCGCTCTGTGGGAACAGGATGATGCAAACGCCACGCCAGTAGGAGGCGCCAGAAAATAATCTCATATTTATAGTTCGGGTTTTTTGAGTGTCAATCATAAACCCTCTATAGGTTTAAAATGTTAAATGTTAATCTGTAAACAGAGTACAACATTAATAGTTATGTTGTTAGGGTTAACAATGAGCCCTTGCGTCTTGAAAGGAGCAAGTAAAAAAATGTATGCAAACTAACCCACTTCTCCGCAGCCAAAAAGCAATTGTTTACACTCATATTTGTGCCAAATAATAGCTATACATTTACAATCAATGTTATGTTTACTCTACTGTATCATCTGCAAGGTAGCTACCAAGTTGCACAAATCAGACCAAGGAATAAACAGCTTTGGATGTTAAAAAATATAATACAAATAATAATAATACTAATATACAATAAATGTAAATTGGCTGGTATAATAAATAAAAATTGCCCTCTTAATCTGTACATAATATTTTAATTGACAGTTTAAATCAATATTAAAACTATTAAAAAATGTTTTCTTAACAGAATGTATTTGTATTGGTTATTATAAATATAATTATGACAATACAATACCCTGTTGAATATGGGAACAGACACAGCTTTTAATAGTGTAATATGTTGCAAAATCACCCATGATGTGATGTGAGGGTTTATATACTGTTCTGCTGTTCACATATTTTTGGCTAAATACTATAGATACTAGGATCAATTATCTCTCCCCTAACATGTCTCCCAACTCCAGCCATAAGGGCTGACTGCTTCTTCAAATGTTAAAAATAAAGTCTTGTGACACCTGATTCCACCAGGTTTCATTATAAGTGAGTGTCATTTCTGAAATCAGTCATCTAACTTGAAAAAAATTGATAATTTAGCTCTAATGTTTTAATTAAAAGCACAGAATACCACATTATGGAAACTAAGACATCAGCAATGTACACTAGGCGAAGAATAAGTGATTTATTATTTAAGAAACTATACAAATGGAAATAAGCTGAAATAAAAGTAATTTAAGATAAGACTTTTAATGAGACAGCATCTCTGCCAAAGCAATTTGTATTGCTCTTTATAGTTACTATAGTAACTTAAAGTTACATTGCATCACTGGATTGCCCTAATGATAAAAAAAAATCAAGAGCTACAAAAAATGGGTTTGTGACAAGTTTACAGCTTAATGTATCGTTTATTCATTTTCTTAAATCTAGAATGGCACGAGCAGCTATAGAATGAAACGATTTGTGAAGCAAAAACAAGACACAAATCTGCAGGAATCAGTAAATAAGTTAATATTGCTCATAATGCTCACCATTTAGTTTAAGTTAGGAAGACAATTTACAACCATAAAAAGCCAGTTCAAAGCAGGTTGAAAAGCAAATAACTTAGCGTGACTAACAAAACAAATTGAGAAATGAAACAAAACATCCCCAACTGCATTGAAAAAGTCATTACATTGACTCTTGACAAAATGTTCCCAAAATGCTGACCTCTGTACCGTACAAAGCATTGTGCTATAACGCTTTTCTAAAACGACACCTAAAGAATCACAAGTTATTTTTTGATAAAACTGTATAAAATAGTTTTTATAGTATCAATCTGAAAAAGAGTGGTGAGTGGCACATGAATACAAATCACTATATAATTACAACATTTACAAGTCAAAAAAATATGTCAGACGTAGACATAGAATGCACCTTCAAAAAACTATGTAAATCTATAGCACATCGTCTTGAAAAATGTCCTCAAAGGCACAGACAGAAGAAAAGGTGAACCATGCATAAGGAAACAAACATGTTTTTTCTTGTGCAAGGAAGCAAAACCTATGTTTTGGAATAATAACATGATACAGCAGATTGAAATTGTTTCCCCTCCCCCAACAATGCCTTCTTCATTACAGTGCCTAATACTGTACATGTGTGTTTCAACACATCTTGACCAACTACAAGCCTTTTTTAGCCTCACAGAAAGTGAAATATCCAGTTGTACATTCATATTTACAGTATTAGAGAGTTTCAAAGGGCTCAAAAAACAATTTGCAACATGTAGGCTTTAATGAGAGAGATTGCTAATCCAGTTTTTGTACCAGAAAGTGAGTCTCCTGTGCATGCTCACATACAATATCTGAGTTGATTTCACTGAGCAAAGAGAGATTATTTAGTAAACCATGTTACAATGGCTTCCAGTCACTTCAACGTAAATCCACCCTGTACATTCATAGCTTTACTTTTCTGTGCAACATCATTGGGGTATATTGCTAGCAACAATGTACCTATCCAAGCCAATGTGTGCGCCTCAGACGTTACAGTTTAAAGACACTCCTTGGTTGCAGCTTTTGCTCCTTAAAGTGACACTCGACTACGCATCTGCACAAACTAAGGGCCACTATTGGACTGATTGACACTGCAAGTGCTGTTGCAAGGTTACTGGAAGACATGTTCACAAAAATTCACCTTCAATGTACCTTCTCGGACTTTACTAAAACCCTCCTTTGCTTGCATACATGGTCCATCATCTGTTGCGCACCACTTCAATCTGAAAGAGATGCTTTATTTCAAAACGTTACCCTTGTAGCTAAATGCGCTCTTATCCTTCTCTTTCTCTTAACACTTTTCTCAATCCTCTTTTAAAAAACGTGCCTATCCAAATTCATCGTCAACAAACACCTACATGTCAGAGGAGAAAAGATGGGCAGTTTACAGATCAGGCAACACTCGACTGGCCTGCCTTCATGCCTCCGAGAGTCCGGTTTACAGTCTGCTTCAAAGTATTTTCCCCAAAAACATCATACCAAACTTTCTATCTGCAGAGAATACAGCCCATATTACACCAGGATACAATAGAACCCGTATCAGGTTTGTTACATTGTTTCAGTTTTTATGTGAAGGTACATATGTCCAGTGTACTTCTTTCAGCGACTCCGTTATTCCTCAAAGCATGTTGAGCGCAGGATATTCCTGTTTTGTCGTATGAGATAAAAGTATCTACAGTTCACAGCATAGACAGTGAGTAAAAAAAAGAGCAGGACAGATCAAGTTGAAGAGTCACAGTATTATGACCTGCGGAAGAGAAAAACTCCCTTTAGTTCAGCACTTAATCCCAATGTACAATTTCCTTCCCTGCCATAAACAGCAGGGGGCGATGTGTGTCTATTTATGTTCCAGTTTCTAAGACTGGCACTGGTTGTCTCTATTGTCCTGTACAGATTCCTGACTCAGGAGGCAGGTTCTGATCAAACAACTGGAATGATCTTCATGCTCTCGAGACCGGGAACGATTCTCACTCCAGCTGAGTCACTGCTAGTCGCCCTTGATCTCCAGGATGGAGGGGTTGTGGTCCAGGATGGACAGAATGATTTTGTCCATGTACTGTCGCAGTCGTATGTTGATTTCTTCCTGCTCTTTCAGGGCTTCCATTAACTGTGGAGAGAGACATACGTCAATCACCTATTCATTTCAGTTTGCCAAGAAGTTCAACCCTAATCTGACCAAGCCTCATGACTTAAGAGTATTTTTGTTTCATTTTGTAACCATTGTTACAACTAGAATATGCTTTAATAACTATATGCTATACAAACATTTACATTTTCATGGGTACACGAGTTGTTATGAATACTGCGATTTGTTGTAAATGCTGCATTTTGCCTAAATAATTCTTTCAAAGATGATGCATTATTAAAAAAGTTGCTAATCAACAGTTCAGTTAATTTTTCATTGATCAATCCACAAAGTGTTTTAGCTCTAAAGATGCTTTTATACAGACTTCATTGGGCTCCATGTCTAAAGTCTTTGTGAGAAATAACCTCTGTATTATGCACAAAGATACAAAGATACAATAATATAATATCTAGATCACTGTCATGCTGTGATATGCCCTACAAATGCGGATACACTCCATCTAATATATGTACGGCATCTATACAGCATTTCAGATGAATCAAATGAATAAGCTTGGTAGTTTGCAGAGTATAATGTTCATAATAAAATATGCATGGCTCGTCTGTCTCTTGTTGTGATATTACCTGGTCTCTGGAGGCGTTTTCTATCTCAGCAGCTAGAGACTGGGCCTTTGTCTGTGTAGCGAACAGGGTCTTAGCTTCATATAGACTGAGGCTGAGGATCTGACCGTTGAGCTCGTCGTTCTGCTCCCTCAGCTTCTGATTCTCCTAAAAGCACAGTCAGGGAGGGAGGTAGAGGAGATATAAAGTGAGTGAGATAAGAACAACATTGGTGGTCATAATGCTTTTGAAATACTGGCTTCAACTCAAGCCTCACTCAACACACGACAAAAACAGTGCACTTGATGCCTCACACAGCAACAAACACAGCAATCTATTTTGGCAACACCTACGGGACACAACATGGGTTAAGTGTGTTACAGAACAAACTGCTCCCCTGCTTTGTCTGATGTGTTATGAAAGCTCCATGATTAAGTTGCCTGTGAATACTGATAAGAGGTCAGTTTGCTTTTCCCTCTCTCTACCCTCAACCATTAGTGAGGGGAATTGCAGCACTGACCCCAATTAGCTCGGGCAAGCTCACTCTACTCCATCGTGATTAGTGGTTAATCGGGGGGGGGGGGGTCACAGAAGCAATTTTACCATCAGACCAGGACGGAGCCGAGCCCCAGACAACAGCAGGTGCTGGAATTCAGGGAGAAGAAAGTCCTGGGACACAAATGGCTGGACACACACGTACAGACATTTACAGAAGTGCACAGGCAAGCATAAGATAGTGAGCTTCTCCCAATGGACGTCACCGGGCTGTGACTCTCAAATTGGATAATTATCCAACCACAGACAATCTAATGGTAATGTTCTTAATCAAATAATTCTGGAAGTAGCTCAGGATACAAGGAAGGAAAATCTGCTGATAGAAGCTAGAAATAAAACCATTATGATCATACGCCTTCATGCTTGTCTGCACCCAGTGTGGTCTAAGGGGGGGACATGTATTTTATCATCTTAGTCCCTGATAAGATACACTGCAAATCAGCACTTCTAGCTCACTAACAGAACTGCTTCAAGGCTTGCAGGGTTTAGGAAGTTTAGATTTTTGGCATTGCCTTTACAGTTGGCCCTAATAGTTCTTACAAAAAACGAGTGAGACACAGGCTTCTCTACAACTTTTCTGTTACTAGCTTCGTCAGTGAGATCTGAAAAACACCCTCCTATTTCCTGGTCTCTAAACTAATGTTTACTTTGCATCAGGTCTGAACACTTTGCAGGACTGGAAACAGTAACATGACATTTAAGTTTGGCAGACAGATAATAGAGGGAAATGTCACTGTGCCTGGGAATACAGAACTGTAAGAGCAGAGAAAAAATTATACAGATCACATGCAGCGGATATCAAACTGTACTGAAGCTGGGTTAAGCTCCATGACCAAACGATCAGTATGTAAGGATTGTGCTGCTGCTGCTAAAGGGGATTTTAAGGGAATAAATGCAGTCAATGTTATTGACTAGTAGAGAAATATATTCTGCCTTAAACCCACTTTGTTTCAAAGTGATCTATTAAGCATATGCAGGTAAATCAGTGCAATTTGCCTTTCCTCCGGCTGTAACTTAACCACATTTTTGTGTTAAATGGAAAATATTAAACTTCCTGTAAGAAGAATGGACTACGTTCTGCAGGGACAAAAATAAATCTAGTAGTCAATGGGCATCACTGCGCAGGAACGTTAGACAAAATGATGAGACTCTAAAATATTCATTGTGTGTAAAATATCTAAGAGATATCGTAGGGTCTAGATGAATTTGGTTAAGTTCAAAACTCCTGACTTTCAGTCATTTGTATCATAGTGCCAAGTTATAAAAATAGTATTAAAAAAGATAAATAAAACAAACATTCAACCCATCAAAAATGCAAAAAATTGAGACAGCCACAAAGTTAAGAAAGTATTTGGTTGAAATATTAAAAATATAACAACTGTTCAGCTAAAAGATTTCTGTGGGTTTCACACAAATCTTCTTTCTGACTTAGCATCTCTGCACATGAATTTAAATAAACCTAGAGCTCTTAAGTTTATCAAACCACAGCGCCATTTCGCTTCTTAAAATCAATGTGAAAGTGCTTCATGATAATCTGTGCACATTCGGCAGCTTCAGTCCTCCCTGAGCTTACAATGCAAAACAAAGACACTGAACAGAGTCTTTCATCAGTACCTGCTTGAGCCTCTTGATCTCATGCTCTAGCTCCATCTCCCTGGTCCTGCTGTTGAAGTCTGCCAGCCCGGTGGAGGAGCTGCGACTGCGGCCAGGCCTTTCTGCCTCCAGCTTGAACAGCTGCAAATGCTCCAGCTCCCTACGCAGGTCCTCTATGAGCTACAGAGAGAGGACGGAGGAAAAGTGTTATATAATGCCAGTGCAGTATTTTGTAGGTGTAGGTGTATGAGGCAGCATCATTGCATTGGGACGTAGAAGAGCAAAACAAACAATCCACGTTGTGTGATTGCATAAACTGGGTCCGCCCACCTCCTGCATGGCTTCCTTTTCTTTCTGGAATTGGAGTCTGTTCTGTCTCAGCTTGTCCATCATTTTCCTGTAGAGGTCCATCTCGTCCTTCAGGCGCAAACTGGTGTCCTCCAGCTTGTCCGTCATCCTCTGCTTCTCCTGAGGAAGGACAGATTTGCACACACACTTAATGTTTGAAGTTTATTTTGTGTAAATGATGCGTTTCAGTTATTCCAAATAATCACACCTAATCTTATTAATTAAAATGACAGTTCCTCATTTCAATATACTTTTTTACCATTGACTAACTTATTATATTTGGGTACATTATGTTTCTTTTTAAAGTTTTCAGACTCAATTTGATGCCACTTGAATAAGTGTAAAATAAAAAACAGTACAAAAAAGGAAATAAGAGTAAATATGGCTCACCTCATCCAGTTTTTCTGACTGTGATTTAAGCCGGGACATGTTAAGCGTCATCTCACTGCTCTCCTCCTCCACCTGCTTTACTCTGAAATCACACAATATCCTGCACATTAGTTTACTGTTTGTATGAGTGTCTCTTAGTAGCTCCGGAGGGATCCAACCAAACCCAGGAGGAATCTGTGGGTTCTCTTCCACTTATACTTATGCATCAGTGTATACAGTCTGATAATTCAAACATTGAATAAAAATAAAATACACATACGTCTGTGTGGTATGTGAGCATCTGTGTTTCTCACCGGTTGGTCAGCAGCTCTATCTGTGTGTCCTTGTCTCTCTCCATCTTGCTGTAGGACTCCCGGTGTCGTCTTAGCTCCTCCTGCAGATTTTGTTCTCCTCGTGTCTCCTGATCTTTCAGCTGCTCCTCCAGCTCATTAACCCTGAGATGATGAGCACATCACACACAATCAAAACCACTGAATAATTTTATTTCAAACAGTGAATGCTAAAATAATTCTCCACTGTTGAATTACGCCAACATGATTAGATGTTTGGGGATAAAAAGCCTTTCACAATAAGCAGTAACAGAGCTTGCTTTCTCTCTACCTGTGTACTAGCTGTGTGTTATCCTGCTTCAGCTTAGACTTGATATCACCGTTCATCAGAATCTCATTCTCGAGTTCTGCCACCTTCTTTTCCAGAAAAGTGACCTAAAAGAAACAGAGGGGATTCACTGTAAAATGAGAAAATATCCTTTAACCAAAGAAGAAGAAATAATATTGGAACTAAACAATTACACTTTCTAGATTTCATAAAGGTCATTTTACAACTCCCTAGGATTTAAGCTTGAACATAACCTTACTCCTTTAATTTACAGATGTAAGACAAATCCTGACATCGCTCATCTTTGTGCTTTCTCTTCTCGAGCTGTGCATATAACAGGAACAACTCGTTAGATAAAAACTGCTAAAGGTGAGATATATTTAACTCTTTTAGTTCGGGTTATGTTTCAATAGTCACGCACAAACAGGAAAAGTTCTTGTTACTTCCTACAAAGGTTGTTCAGTAATTAAGAGAGTTGTTCTGAAAAAAGACAAAGGATCAATATATAGTATGGACAAACAAAGCGCACACACACAAGATGACGCAAACACTTCGCACCTTCTCATTGATGTCGACGTCGCAGGAGTCGATGCTGTCTCTGAAGAGGTCTTCAGTGCTGCCGTTACTGCTGCTCAAGTTGCTGTTGTGAAGCAGCTGCCTGCTCAAACACACAGACACACAAACATTAAGAATCTGCCCGTTATAGACCCAGGTGAGGACCAGCTGCTAGTGTGTGTGTGTGAGAGAGAGTTGAAGGTAATGAGCTCAGCTCTGCAGTGATTCTACTGCAAGGTTGCATAGATGGTGTAGGACTATAAGGACTGTGCCAAAGAGACAAACAAGTACACACACACACACTCGTATTTACACACTGGCGCACACACACAGACACACACACACACACACACACACACACACACACACACACACACACACACACACACACACACACACACACACACACACACACACACACACACACACACACACACACACACACACACACACACACACACACACACACACACACACACACACACACACAAACACTATCAAGTGTGACATTCATGTGACTACAGCTGCCCTCTTTTTCCTCTGATGGAAATTACTTGAGAAGAGCTAGCTTCTGATGCATTACAGAGATTAGCAATATGGAGAGGAGACATGAATACGTGTTTACTATTCAATTTACAAAATAAAGAAAGAAACGGAAAATGTGGTCGCCAAAATAGTGGGTCAATTTTTTCTGGACTGACCAACCAACCGAGTTAGCCATAGAGCTAAAAAGAGGAAACAGATAGGAGAGGGATCAGAATAACAGATAAAGGCAGCAATAAAGTAGAATAAGTAATCAAACCAGACAGAGAGGACAGTAGAAGC